>NW_010253791.1:0-69125 GCF_000690775.1 Eurypyga helias
CCCGCCCCCGGGTTAATAATTTAGTCGCGCTAAGGAGACATATCATACTTACAATACTGTCCCACTTGTACTGGCTGAAAATAGTTTTATTTAGTCTTGGAGCAGGAAATACAGTCTGTAAACAGCTGGGAGAGGATCATAGGCATTGTCTGAAGTACAGAACATGAATTTAGTAACGCTTTAATTACTTTTTGCAGCAAGACTACGGCAGTAACAAAAATATGTTAAGTGGCAAGGAGCAATTGAGTGATATGTAATGTCGTTATGGTCCTAAGTTACAGGAAAAAAAATCGTATTTGTTGTACTTTTGTTTTGTCACATCTTTGAGTTCACAGCTATTGTGAAACAGCACTGTTGATTCAGAGTATGTTTCTCTGTGTAATACCGATTTCTGATTCCCTTTTGTAGATATGCCCTTGGTGGAGTTATTTTTTAACTATTAACTCATTAGCAGCATTAAACAAACTGGCAGACTTTGTCCAGATCGAGCTTCTCTCTCTCTCCCCCTCCCCCCCAGTTTGTGGGGACACTGTCCAGTATTTAATATTTATATATGAGTTGGATAAACTAATTCTTTTGTTATAAACTTTATATTAAAAATGGTCAGTCTTTCCCTTTATGCTTAATTTGGAGTGATTAGTTTGTTACCTTTGTTTTAGCTTTTATTTGAAATGTTTTATATGAGATGTTTGTCGCCTTAGGCATGGAAGGTGAATTTGATTTTTTGTTAGTAAAACACAAAAGTAGAATGCTAGCAAATAAGTCAAAAACATCTCAGCGTTTTAAAGGGACTTTTTTTGGTCTTCAACTACAGCATTGGGCCAACAAATAATGTTGTTTTCCTTATATGTACATGAATTATTTGAATTATTCACTGCAATTTTTTAAATGCTATGAATTAGCTACATTAAAAAAACCCACCAACCCCACAAGAAAACCCCAACAAAATAACAAATCCCTAACTCTTGAACATGGAAGTGATTCTTATATTGTCTTTTATCCTTTTGACTTAAAAAGCTCATTTTCCATATGTTCGAACAATATTTTAAAAGACGAAGGTTTAAGAAAACTTCTGCAAAGATTCTCCCAAGTCTTTAGTCGTATGTCTCAGGTTTTTTGTTTCATGGGCTTGTATTTAAAATGTGACATTTGATGTTTCTCTCTACTTGAATACATTAGTTAGGAGGTAATCCATCTTTCAGGAAGTTGGACACTTCATAATCAAGTGATATTAAGGGAAAGGGGGTAGACAAGACAGCACTATTTGTCTTTGTGTTAGCTTGGGGAGTATACAAAAGGGTTAAGTACAGTTTTTCCACTTAACTTTAATTTTGAGTTAACTTGTAAATAAGGGTAGTCTCTGAGTCTCGCTTGAATGTCAGCTGGAGCTCAAGATTTATTTCCAGTGAAACAGAACAAAGTCATTACTGCTTACTCATGTATAAAGCTAAAAAAAAATTGCTGGTCAAATATGTGGAATTTTTCTTAATGTCAGACTAAAAATATACTACGCATTTTAGAGTATACTACACATTTTACGCAAATAAAAAAGTTTTAAGATAAAATTGTGATGATGATTTTGTGACTCTTTTTTTTTTTTTTTTTTTCTTTCCAGGTGAACTGCAAAAGCCTGGGACTGGAAGAAGAGAGAGATTAATTGTGTTCAAGTTCATGTGGCTTGAACAATAAAAGGATATTTTTCGTACTTTTTAATTTAAGTGGCAGTGGTGCTTTTTTTTTTTTTAAAAAAAAAAAAAAGGCACACCAACCATGGCAGATGTGGACCCAGACACGTTGCTGGAATGGCTGCAGATGGGGCAGGGAGATGAAAGGGATATGCAGCTAATAGCACTGGAACAGCTATGCATGCTACTTCTGATGTCGGACAACGTGGATCGTTGTTTTGAAACGTAAGTAGTTTTGGCTTTCGTTTATGGAATGTTATTTTCCTTCCTCGGTAGCTGTGCGTACCATGTAACATTCCTAGAAATTTTCAGCCTCAAAAATGTTTTTACAGGCTGAACTTGAGTGTAGATCACTGAAATGAAGAGTTTCTGTTAATGCTGTGCGAAGTACTTTGTCTGATTAAAAGTGGTTTGTGAGTGATCTGCAGGGCCTGTTCTGACACACGATATGGTGGTTTAATTTAAAGAAACGTGTTTAGAATTGCAAGGTGGAAGTGTTGGGGATTTTCCGCTTTTGTTTTTAATGGTAGTGAAAAACTAGTTTTTGCATTAAAACTATAATGATCAGCTAGATATGTTTAAGCATCCATACTTTTGCAACACCTTGTTTAAGAGATGCAGTAGTTTTTTTCTGGGCTCTATAAATCCAAAGAAAGATCAAAAGTATTAAGCACTGTTCACACAAGTGTTTTGCTCCTTTGTTGAAGAATGTTGCTGTTCGTGCCACCCTCCTTCTCAACTGCATTTATACACTTCGTATGGCACAGTCCTTGCTCTCACTCCTTTTCATATTTCTCACAGCACAAAATGCTGATGTAACCACTTGTGTTATTACTTACTGTAAGGGCCTTACTTCCTGTGAGGGCCCCCAGTAGTATGGAAGGAAGGTAGCAAAAGTATAAACAATCAGACTTTTAAATCTGACATAACTTGCCTTTTTTTTTTTTTTAATTTGTTTCTCCTGTTCTTATTTTGATGCTCTGGCATCTCTCTTTTTTTTTTTTCTTTTCATTACTCTGGTTTTCCTTTCTTTTGCCTCTCAGAGTATGGCTAGTGTCTTTCTGATACACTCCGTTTCTTTGGAATGTGGGTTTAGAAGCGTTTAAGAAGGTAGCTGTTTGTTACAGTTTTAAGTTTTGTAACCTTGAAGAGAACAGTTTTCTGGCTTAAAAACTGTTCATCTTTCACAACTGCTTTTATTACAGGAAGTGTAAAATTCATACATCTCTAAAATTTGGAGTTGTACTAGTTATGTAACAGCAAGCACGGTTTTGTACACTGCTTTAGAATTTGAAAATCGCCTCATCTAGGTCTTGATGCGCTTACAGGTAAAATTTTGGCTTGGAGATTCATTTGACTTCCTTATCTGTCCTTCATAGTACTGATACTGGTGGAGTACTATGTTGTCAGCCTCAGAAAAGCTGATACTGACTTCTTCATTTGCTGCTGTAGAAAAGAATTTGATAGTTAAGAATGAAATATTTCTGACAAATTTAGATGAAGTTCTTGTTTCAGAAGATTCAGTATAGAACAGAAGTAGAAGTTTGGGCATAAGCATTTGTAAGGACATCTTCTGGGTATTTGAAGATCAGGAATGAAATGTTAAAACTTGTGGATTTTATTTAGAACTGACTTTCATGTCAATATAAATGAATTACATAGTCCAAGTGTGTTTTTTTTTCTTGAAGTCTAGATAATGAATGCTGTCTTACTGCAATGTTGTGGTTTTAAAACTAGTTTTTATGTCTGAAGGAAAAAAACCCAAACACATTTAAAATACCAAATGGCATTTTAATTTTTGTTTTCAGCTTTGCTATAATTTAACTTTACTGGTCTTCCAAGTTAATCTGTATTGCTGTTGTAAGCTTCCCTCAAAGACAAACTATAAGGTGTAAATTGGAAAAAGTTACCGAGGTTCCCTGCCTGTTCAGGTGATTCTACAGTAAAGTTAAAACTGCTACTTTTAATTGGCACTGTGAAAACACTGAAGATTGGTTCCATGGTATTTGGTGAGCAGATGTAATAGCTCGTTGCCTTCAAAAAGGAGAGCTACTTTTTCTTGTTCATCACTCACCATTTTTGTTCCTCCCAACCACATTCTTACTTCATGCCAGCATGAGGGCTACTGGACTCCTCTATATCACTAAAAGAGCAACCTGCTCTTTAAACCCAGTGCTAGTTTCCTGCTGTTAAGAGTGAATTACAGCAGATCATAGAGGTGTCAGGTGAGCATTGGAGGTGGAATTGAGCAACAAAATAAGCAGAGAGAGGTATACACTCTTCATTGAAGAAATTCTCAGTGTATTGTCTCTGGTGTCTGTGGTACCATAGCCTGCATTTCATGGTGACTGTTTATTGTGAAATGCTCTGTAAGAAATACATGATGTCTTGAAAAGTATTTTTAAAATCTTTCTAAATGGTAGTTCCAGTAGCCAAAACTGTCATGTGCCGAGAGAGTGTAACTGAAATAATCCTTGATAGTATTTTAAAGTTGCTTTTCAGCTGTGTTTTTAAAGGAATTACTGCTTGTCTAAATAGGAGATTTACTGTGTGACGGAAAGGTTGCCAAACACATTTTTCAGGTATTAATTTTGAAAATGGGTTCAGTGTATGCCTGATTTATAATGTGGACATATTTTGCTGTTGGTAAGAAAACCAACCTCTTGACGTCAACATTTTTCTTCTGTTAAGCAAGAAGATCATTCCAAAATTTTTACATGCTGTGCAGATGTTATTTCAAGGTCTTTGAATTGTTTGTTGCTATTATGTTGAGTAAGAAAACTAAAAAAATTTGTCATCTGTGGAATTCAACAGCTGGAAGATGGAATCTAAAAGCAATTAATTTCTTGGAGAGTGAAATGTGATGTTTTTCAGGGGTCAGTTAGAGTGACTTTAAATATTAAGTATTAGTCCACTTTTACATAAGAATTTATTGCTCTTGTGATGTAAGGTAAGAAAAAAAACCCTCATTATTTTGGTGAACTATGTCTGGTGATTAAAACCTGCATACGGTGAGGTCTGGTAAACCTGTGAGGCAAAGACGCATGAAAAATATTGCTGGGAATGCTATGCATTTTCCCTAAAAGCACAGCACAGATTGATTTCTTAAAAGGGTTAAGGACAATACAGTCTTAGGTAGCAAAGAAAGATCACAAACTTGAGGGTGAGAGGGGAGGTATTGAAAAGATGGATTCAAAATCCTGTACTTCATTATTTTAGTTAAGTAATAGGGTTATTTTGCAAACTTATTCTCAAGGAAATGGTATATTTCAAAGGTAATAAATTTGCTTCTGTACAAGACTAATGGATGCTGAAACTGGTGTTTCAGAGCAAATCAGAAAACCGGAAGTAGACACAAATGTATGGTGGTGTCATAGTGTTCTAGCAGTATCACAACATATGCAGCCAGTACAGGTAGTGGTGCCAAAAATTCATGTTTCTTTACTTCTTCCCAGATTTACATATACATGTGATTTAAACTATTTTTAGTATTACTCATATGTTAGCATTACAAAAATCAGCAGTATATTCATCTTCTGGTGATAATGAGTCACAGACATTGTTAGTCACTTTGCCTGAAGAATGATGAAGCCAGTAGCTTGAACTGAAGAAAATTGAGTGAATAGAAATGGTTCTGTTAAGTAGTTGAATTCAAGTAGCTACACTAATTTTAAGTCAACTTTAACAGGAGTTTTAACTATGCATTTTATATAAACATAATTGGAATTATATTTTTAGTGTTTAAATTGTTACAGGTAATTTCAAAGACAATGTAGAGGCTGTTAGTTACAGTCTCACATTGTTAATATAGCTCTTTTCCACGTAGGTGTTTCATTTTCTGTTTCACTTCATCTCATGTTTTGCTTTATTTTTGGTGAAATAAAGTGAGAACTCCTCAAATCTGGGCTTTTGTTGCTCTTTTCTTTCCTACCTGCCTAAGTAAAAGTATTTAACAAGCAAGATTTTCTTTGTAATTAAGGAAAATAAATAAAACTTGTAGAACAAGGCAGTAGTATAACACATGAAGTAAAACCTGAGTAAAATCTTGTCTACACTGAAGAGATGAAATAAGCCTAATTAATATTAATAAGAAAGAGAAGGCATATCTTCCTCTTTGGCTGTGCCTGAAGTCACCTCTCTATATTTAGCATTAACAGATTTGGTCAGCAAAGAACTATCAAAAGTTTTTTGAGCTTATTTGACAAATAAAACCAAAAATAATACAAATAATTGGAATTTTAGGGTTCTAATGTGTGATATAGAAATACTTCAAGTTTACTTTTTTAGCTCAGATGTTTGGTTTAATTTACATTTAACCTTGTTCCTTCGTAAGTATGTATGAAAAGGTATCTCTGTCCCTTGTATTTGCTAACATGTAATAAGAAGGGTAAGAAGAAATTCTAGTGAACCAAAGACTATTGATGTGACCTAGTGAGACTCTAGTAGGATAATGTGAAACAGTTTAGCTTTACCTCTACCCGATTGTTTAAAACTACAGACTCCTGTGTTTATCAGGATTGTATAACTCCAGTTAAACAAAATTAGATATGTAGAGAAAAACATTTTTAGAAATAGGGATAGGAATCTGAACTGGTGGTTTTCAGGCCTGTTTTTGAAGCTTAGGTTGGCTTTAAAAGCGTCTTTGTAATTCAGACAGTGGTAAAGTGCCCTTTAACAATCATGCTAGAACTGACAGCCTGAGAAGGCAGCGCTGTCCATATCAAGGTGGTTTCACGTTGTGTGTGTCCTACAGATTTGCTTGTTTTGTTAATTTAAGGGGGGGGGGGCGGAATTAAAAGGCCAGTATTACAGCTTTGTGCTGTAGTGCAGCCATGAGTAAATTAGGATGAATACTGCTGTCAGCTATAGAGTACCTTTTCATTATTTTAAACCACACAAAGCATATGTTCTTAGTGAAGTATTGGTTTGGATCAATGCAGTCATCTCAATAAATGAAATTTTGTAAGCTTTACAATGGCAAGACTCATGTGATTTCGTACTAACTTTTTTTGCCTTTTAATGGGGGCAGAGAGTGTGGCAGCAGTGAAATCCCAGCACTTGTTACTCTGTGGACCCCATTATAGTGGGATCTTCTGAGGTGGAAGTAGGGGTGTGTGCTGTGTTTTTCAGGGAACTATCTTGTTACAGCATAATGCCTAGAACAGTTTCTGATTTTTAAGGATGGTTGTTGTGGGGTGGCTGTGTTTTATGTTGAGTTTTGGTGGTGTTTTTTGTTTTTGTTTTTTTTTTTTTTTTTTAATTTTCCCCACCCAGTGGTAAGAGTTTTAACATATTAATGTCTTTCTGGTTGCTCTTTGTAAAATGAGAAACATGGCCTCATTGCCATGGATATTATGGAGATTAATTAGCCTTGTCTAGTCATTTTGAGAATCTTAATGGTTGCAGAGGCTGGTAGGTCATCTAAATTGACATCCTGTGTTCTGTCATAGGCCACTGTATTTTACCTGGTTATTACTGAGTTAAAGATCTTGTTTGATACAAGCATAATGTGTAGTTAATGCTTCCAGAGAGCATCCTACGTAATTTTACTCCCTGTTTTGCTGTTGAGTCTGCTGCCTAGTTGCCTTTGAAATTTACTTGTCCTTTTCTATTTGAGCTGGCCAGACTCTGCGTTCTGTGGTGGGCAGTCAGGGCATGTTTTCTGATCAAATTAAAAGCCAATGCTGTTGTTACTGTGAATGTTCTTGCCCACAAATATCTTGTCAGCTCCTGATCTTCCTCCCCCTCTCCCATTCCTCAATTTCCAAATTTTTTGCAAATATTTTCCAGTGTTGGCTTCATCCATGCTGTTTATAGTAGTACATTTAACTGTTAACCATTTATACATCCCAAATTTAGTTTGGTGTTTCCAAAACATTGTCTAGGAAGTGTGGTTTTAGTTATTTATATCCAGAATTGCTTTCCAGGATATGACTGCTTGCTTCTTAGGCATGGTGTGATGTATTACCTAGGCTAAGATCTGTAACTTGGCATTTGTGTGTGTTAAAACACATTTTGTTTAAATGAGCCTGCACTTCTGTGGAGTCCAGACAGTTCAGCGTTACTCATGAAACTATCTTTGCCACTATTTACTAGTCTACTGTCATTCTTTTCCATTAAAGTAGCAGTAATATCATCAAGTACCCTTTGTTTTGTTCAGGGCTTTGTGTGTAAGATAAAATTGAAGTGATTCTTGAAAGTACCACTCAAAAGACAGGTGCAGAATTTGAAGGCAGTGAGTTAGTGACCTTTTGAAAGACTCCATCTCGTAATAGATTGGATCAGACCAATAAAACAGGTGTTAAAGGAATTTCAAATAGCAGGCTTCCTTTCTTGAATGACTGTCCTAGTCAAATTCTTTTAAATATCGTCCTGTTACGAAGGGGTTACATACGTACAATCTAGATAGTCTATAGATTGGTAATGGGGAAATGGATTTTTTCTTGTTTAAGTTGGTTCTCTTCAAGTACCTGGAAATCCAGCAGAAACCAGTGGGGAGATGTGCATATTTAGGCACATGTAAAATATCATGCTTTTTGTTATAACTGCTTATTTAATTTTGAAATGTTAGCAAATGTAATGTGTACTCAAACCACAGTCTGTTTGCACAATTGAGGTTGCTGCTAGTGGAAATCATAGGCAGAAAAATCTATAGTTTCAAGTTAATTTATTCAGCTATTGAAGACAAAAATTCTGCAAAATATTTACAAAATGCTGGTGATAGGAGAACAAACATGTGGAATTACTACCCTGAGGCATGACATATCTCTTATAGGAGACTAAAAATGCAAAAGGCAGTCCAACACACCCATTGTGAGTTCAAAAGCAAAGCTAACAATAATTTATTTAGAAATTTAGAAATTATCTTTCCTGCAGAAGCTGTTTCTTCTTGTGCATTTTTTCTTATATTTCATTTTACACACCTGAGATTCACTGAGTATCATTGAATACTTAAGTGATATGTTTCCTCCTAATAGTGAACACTCAGAAGAGGGTTAGCTGTTTGGAAGTGTTTCTGAATGTCAAAGTTGAATTCTAAAATAATTTCTTTTAATGTCTAATGATGCAGAGTTTCTGCTGGAATAGATACAGAATGGAGTTGTTAATTCTTTAGCTTTATTGGCCTGAGCTCTGATTGCAGTTGAGTAGAGGTTCAGAGTTGTAAAAGCTTAATATTTTACAACTGTGGTAAAAGCTCCTGTTAGTTGCTTCTTCCTTGCACCCTTAAAATATAGTGTGGTGTCTCTGAAGTCTTGTAAGTGAACATTTTCTGGACTTGACTTGTTCTGTAACAGCACTGCAAGAAAACTGTATAATATAATTTGGAAATACGTTCAGAAGAATACAGGCAACACAGGTGTGCGGGCAGTTCTCTTGTGGGTGGTTTTGACTGCTCTTCTGCTGGTTTTGGTTCATAGGTGGAAACAAAACAGTATTTAAGCAAAAAAAACTAGTGAGGGATTGTCTGAGATTTCCTGCCATAGAAAGAACTACAGAAAGGAAAACCAATCATTAATCAAAAATAAATTGATTGTTGCTTTAAGAACAAATCAGGATGTATGTTGTTTGAAACTTTAAAGTTGTGTAACACATTTAACTGATATATTTTTCCTCAAAAACGGTTACTAATGAGGTTTAAATTCAGTATTTTAATTTTCAGTTATTTAGAATTATTATATATTAAATAATTATTTAACGGCGTTGGCACATAGAATTCCTTGTTTACCGAGTCCTAGCTGGCCTCAGCAGATGGTCTGCGTTACAGCTCCAGCACAAGTGCTGGCAGGCCCCTGGGCTTGGTTGTCTGCCACACGTCACATGTCCTGGAGCAGGCGCCTGAAGCCCAGGGCTTTGTCACATGGTAGGGGCTCCCAGCGACTGAATCCCTGAAACTGAGCAACACACCCCAGTGCTAGCAGTTGTGTTAGCCAGTTTGGGGATGAAGTGCCGTGGTCTTTTTTTTTCCTTATTTTGGATTTTGTTTAAACACAATAGTATTCTTTAAGCTGCCACTCTTGTTGCTTTTTAGCTAATGCTTTTAAGTGCATTTAAAATATGAAATGTAATTACAGAAATGAGTTTATGGTGTCTATTTTTACTTCCTTGGTATCTTTTTACACTGGCCAGCTGTAAAATCAGCTGAGTCACTTCATTGAGTTTTAGCACTGGCAGGAGCTTACGATGTAGCTATTTAAGAATTTTGCATCCCAGTGGATACTCCAGTTCCTAAAGGGGGGGATGGGGGAAGGAAAGGTTCGGAAGTGTGTCAGCATATAGACATGCTGATTTTAATGCTGTAAAAGCTGTAGTGATATAATTATATTGATAAATTTCCTACTTTTTCGTGACATCAGTATGATTGTGATGTTTAGAAAATGTTTTTAGATCAATTAAATTTTCTGCAGAGGAAGAGTCTATATTAAAGAATGTGTGTATCGTGGTCTTTACAATCTAATAAACTCCTTTTAATACTGAAAGCTCGATTTTTTTTTTTTTTTTTTTGGTTTTGATAGAAAATATGCAGAATCAGCAGTTTTCAGTGTGGCTTAGTTCTTCTGTTGATGTCGGTACAGTGAACAGAATGCTCTACTATCCCAGTCTTAACGGATTAGAATATGGAGGGTAAATATTGATTCTAAAGAGTACTTATTTCAGACCTTTTAAAAACTGTTGTTTACAAACCTGCCTCCCAGTAAGATCTTTGAAACCTGGCGGGTGGAAGACTTACAAGATAAAAAGTAGCAGAAGTGCTTTTCCTGAGAGTACAGGGATGAAGTTGGGTGGACATCCGGAACTGGGACTTAATTAGCAAGAGCTGTAGAGTAACCACATGAACTTACTGAAGTCAGTCTTTGACTAAGGAGTAACCTCAATTCAAAGAAGAGTGATTGGTCCCTAATCACTCTTCTTGAGAGGACTCTTTAAAAAAGTACTTTAGGAAGTGCCCAATGTGATGTTAGTACAATGTCTTAGAAATGAAAATCTAAAAATATTTTCCTTTAATTTTTATATTCATTAGGATAAGTGCCTAAATAGAAATCTGAACTTTGGAACTACCTATTAGCTTCTGTTAGGCATTGTTTTCTAATATGAAAGAATAAAAACTATTAAAAAATAATTTTTCTGTATTATAACAAACTCAATGCTATCTCTTTGTTTATTCCACTCAAATAGGTCACTGTGAACAGTGACCCTCCCCCCCCAACTTTGAGGATAGAGTGATTTAACCCCCCCGTCATAATTTATTTTTTATGAGAAATATTACTATTTGTAGTTAATATATGGTCTATATAAGAGCAACATTGTGAAACTGGTTTTGATACTGGTATGTTTTAAGTGTAGAAATTATGCACTTTGCTTTTTCCCCCTTGGTGGGAGTTGAGGCAATGGTTTGTTCGTGTTCTTTTCTTTTGGAAGTCAAAAGCATCATCTGTCAGTAGATAGAAGCGTACTAAAACCTGAACATCAGTTGCCATTCTGTCATATCAGTTCATTCAGTGCTGTAGTTGTGCCCTCATCCTCCCTACTGCCCTGGGAAGTTTTGGCAGCCTGTTTTTTCCAGGTAGGCCGTTTGCTAAAGTCTGGTCCAAAGTGCTGCTGCTGTGGCACAGACACTCCTGAAATGCTTTGCTTCACTACCTGTCAAAGTTACATTTGAGTTCCAAGCATAGTCTCAGCTGTACCAAGATTATCATCTATATTACTGGTGAGACCTAATCTCCTACAGCAAATGTTTGGGACAGTTTTAGGTCCCTTTGATCTATTTTGACCTGCTGAAGGAAGCCAGTAGGGATTTACCTTGAATTTGAGGTGTAACAGCCACACTTACATAACATGGCTTGTCTGACTCAGTCTTCGGTTCCTACTAGTGTTGATTGTATTTTCTTACCTGGTACTTCATTAAAGAGAGGCTGGTCCTCAGAAAGTGCTCTTCTCAGGACCTGGTTGCTGGAATTGCTTCCAGGTGAGCAGTGGGTTTCTCTTCCCTGTGCTGCCTTTGCTTACACTTTAGTAACAAGATGCCTTTAGTAGGATTGGATTGAGTGAAAACTCGGGACTACTTTGAAAGCCAATTGCACAATTGGGAAGCTTGGAGACCATCGACTGGGAAGGGCAAGATGTAATTACTCTTAGGGGTCAAGTGCCAGTACACAGAAATCCACAGTGGGGCTGGGTGACAGAAGGGAGGGGCGTACTTTGGACACCTGCGTTATGGCTATGACAGTGATGCATCCTATCTCCTATCCTGTGCTGATGTTCCCATCTGCCCTTTCCAGTTCTTTCTCTGGCACTGTTCACACATGCATGTTCTTGTCCCTGAGACATGTGGAGCACATGCTCATGGTTCCAACCATGAGAGACCAGTTTAATAGCTTAGTGTGGATTTTGGAATTAGAGGGTGATCTCTATAAAGCTGACCTGTGTACTTCTGTTTGTAACACAGTTATTCATAGAACAGTTACCTGCAGCATACTGACTGAAGTTCTTTAAAATGTCAGCTGTATCATTTTATACTGTGATTATTCTAGCCGCCTATTTGAGAAGACTGTGGCTGGAGCACTGGAGATATCTTGGTACGCCCATCTTCTCTGCTATTGCAGGCTCAATTATTGATCTAGACTGTGTGGGTGACAACTGGTGTACCTCTTGTTCCCTTGCTAGCAGGAACTTTAGGGCCTGCTAAGGCTTGAGTAGACTTCAGCAGGCAAAAGGAATCTGAACTTATCTGTATGGCATGTGCGTGCTTATGAACATAATCCGTCTACATCATGTAAGAGTTGCTATGTAACTAACTGTTCTTTGTTGCTGGAATGCTAGTTTGTGGTTTTCACCACAAAATAAATACAGTGATGTTTTACTGCAGAATATTCAAGGTTTTTTTGTTTGTTTGCGTTGTATTGAGGATGTTTCTTGTGTTGTTTAAAACTCTAGCAGTCCATGTGGTTTATCTAGTTATGTAGTAAGTTTCCTCTCCTTTATTCAGCTCTTGCTCTTGATTATACCAAATCTTCCAAATATTTTTGCAAAGGATGTATATTTTTACAGAAACAAGATCACAGCTCTTTTGTGACCTAAAGTAAGAGTAGCCTGTCAGGTGTAGGTTGTATATCTTCCTCTTGTTCTAAATACAGTTGTTCCAAGTTGCAGCTTGCTTATTTTGTTTTGAAGTTTTGGGGATGTTCTTGACTGTCCTTGCATATGGAAATGAGGCTAACAATAAAGAGGAGAGCCAGAGGCTACTGAGGATAAAAAGACTGGTGAGAATGTGTATAACATAGGGAGGAAGGACCACTCAGAATTAAGTTGTGCAGCAAAACCAAACTCCTTAGTCTTTATACTGAACGTGGTATTTCATGGTTAAGTTGCTATTTTTCAGCATGATCCTTGAAGCTTTGTTAAAAAAAAAAAGGTGTTTTGTTTAGTGATGTAAAGTTAATTCCTCGAATAATTTCCGAAGAGGTTAAATTTTCCCCTGTATGACTGTAATATTTCAAGAATATTTTTTTTCTGCTGGGTTCCTTCCCTAATATAGCATCTTTTCAGATTACTTATTTGAATTTTGGGGTGTGTATGAGATGCCCACATCCTAGCATTCTAAATGAGTGCTCTGAACCAACTATAAACTAGTCGAGCAAATCATGTCAGGTGAAAAGCATGTTCATGTTCACATCTTAATGTGAAAGTGTACAAAATTAGATAAACCTGTACAACTTAATGTGTTTTCCCCCTCCCTCCCCCCGCAGATGCCCTCCTCGAACTTTTTTACCAGCATTGTGCAAGATTTTTCTCGATGAGAGCGCTCCAGACAATGTGTTAGAAGTAACAGCTCGTGCCATCACGTATTATCTGGATGTATCAGCTGAATGCACCCGCAGGATTGTGGGAGTGGATGGAGCTATCAAGGCACTTTGTAATCGTTTAGTAGTTGTTGAACTGAACAACAGAACCAGCAGAGACTTGGCTGAGCAGTGTGTAAAGGTATGTGTACTGAAGAACCTTCTGCTTTAAGAAGGAGCTGGAAAATTTGCTGTTTCTGAAGAGCTTTCTCATATTCTAATCCTACTTATTTAATTAAAATGGGACACAAAAACATTAAAAAATGTACATGCCAGTGATGCTGCTTATCTTTACTCTCAGTCTGGTGGTCATCAAAGCTGAGGTTCTTGTAAAAAAAAAAAAAGTATAGAAAGAGTTACAAAGTTTTCCTGTTTATCTTACATGACTAGTATGCTAAGGGCTAATTCTGTGCTAAAAGGGGAATGAAGAATTGCTCCAGATATAGATAATTTATCTGCTGTAAAAAACAGTTGTCTGCTCTGTCTTCAGTAGTAGCAGACACAGGTCTTCTTCACCCCTGTGAGGTTTTCGGAAAAATTTACAAGGTGCAAAAAATCTCTTGTTTAAAGTGTAACTCATGGCCATTTGATAGTGTATAGTTTGAGTCCTTGATTGCCATGGCACCAGACTTTATGCATGTATTCTCTATTTACTAATTCTGGTCTACTCAAAACTAACTTAGTGAGGTTCTGGAGTAACTCTTGGAAGTTTCAAAACTCTCAGTTGTGTGTTATCTAAAGACTTCATTCTCCCAGGAAAAGATACTGTTATCTCTTTGTGTCTCATGAACACCTGCTATGACCATGCTGTTGGGGGGTATTCTTGTATTTGCTCCTGTGTTCTTGAAGAAAAGCATAGCTACTAAAGTACTGCAGGCTTTGGCCCCTTCTAGGTGTTGAGGAAGAAAGGGGTTTTTTGTTCTGTTTTTTTTTCCTAACCAGTTCTGTAGATGGATATAAACAAACAACTCACTTTTTATGTGTACTTTTATTCTAATTAAATTTCATTTTGTCATAGGTGTTAGAATTAATTTGTACCCGTGAGTCAGGAGCTGTGTTTGAAGCTGGAGGGTTGAATTGTGTTCTGACATTCATTCGTGACAGCGGACACCTTGTTCATAAAGATACTTTGCATTCAGCTATGGCTGTAGTATCCAGACTCTGTGGCAAAATGGAGCCTCAGGATTCTTCATTAGAGATTTGTGTGGAATCACTGTCTAGTTTATTAAAACACGAAGACCATCAGGTAATGTAACAGTTGACTTAATATGCTGTGAATGTAACTTCTATTATGTTTAGTAAATGAATGGCTAGGTATTTTTATATAGCTTTCACAACTATATGTTTACATAGTAGTTGTTATATTTGGATATTATTATAGTTTGATTTACGGTTGTGATGACAAGAGGGCAAAAATACTGCTTAGAGTTTGACTCCAGGCACTACTGTGTGAATATGATCTTATTTAATCTCTGAAAACTTTATAGAAAAATATGTTGTAACTTTTTCAGTGCATTTTGTGAATATTTTCTGAAGGTAGTCACTGTTCTATGCCTGCACTGCAATCACTATTAAATTGAGCATAAATAAGAGACAAAAATACACTTTTTTTCTTCTTTTGCCAAGCTAAGAGAAGCAAAAAACCATCCTCAGTCAGTGCTGAAATACTGCATTGGAAGCCAGCTTAAATGGTACTACTGTAGATGGAGCACCACTTCTTTATTGCAGTTTTACTAACTTGAAATGAGGGTTCCTCGTAAAATGTAGAAAATTGATCCTAGAGAATTATTTTCCTACTAGTAGAATCCTTTTGAGTATGTCATACTAACGCTTTGCAATAGCAATTTAGCCAAATTCTTGCTGTACCCTGGCCAGGCTTCTTGTCCATACCTTTCTCAGTCCCCATTTTGTCCTCATTCCTTTCTCAACACCCCCCACCTCTCCCAGTCTGATTTATTAAGCACATTGTATCTGGGAGACCAAATATTTTTCTCTGTGAGCTAAATTTTTTAATATATTTTTTGATCTTTATGGAAGACCCAGTTGACAAGGAACTGTCACACTAGCATTTCAGAACAAGCTACCATGTTTTTTAGACATTACGTAACTTTACTAACGCACTAATCATCTCAGGCAAGCTAATTCTGAAATTTAGACCATAAGTCTGTAGTATTTTAACTGTTTCCCAATTTATAATGTGTTTGAAACAAAGCAATTGCTGGGGTTGTTCGTGATCTGAATGAGAGTTCAAATTAACTTTTAATCTTTTAGCAGTTAAGCTTAAGATTGGAGTAACCCAGTTGATAAGAAGTAAATCTGTACTACTGTCCTGGAGAGACATCTTGTGTGTGAAATAAGTGTAGGGATTTACAATGAATGTTGATGTGTATTATGGATTTGCTCATTAACTTCCTTTGGAATGTTGTTATTCCCCATCCCCATTCTTTTACACTATTGGATTTGTTCACTTTTTGTGTGGCCTGCCAGTTGGTAGCATCGCTTGGGGGAAGAGCTCCAACCAGATGAATGTGGCCCCAAGAACAGCTTAGGTTTAAGTTTGTTTTTTATAACCTTTCTACTAAACTTGCAGTTTGTGAGAAGAAACGTAAATACCTTTCACAGTATTTCTGTGTATTTCTGACACAGCTGTTGTGGTAAAAACATCAGTAAAGTATATACAGATTCCATAAAGATTGGCAGAATTGCTTATCCATTATGCCATCAAAGAACTGGAGGACAGGAGTAGTGTCCATTACAAGTTAAAGAAAAAATCCCTTGCAAAGGGGTAGTGATAAATCAGAATGCTCGACATGCAGGGACCATGCCAGAAGTTTAGCATGCTTTGCATGTATTCAGGAGAAACTCTGTTTTGCAAGTACTTGCAAGCTTCATGAAGATTTAAGATTTTAACTTCATGAGGTATGGCTAATACTCTTAATTTTGTTCTGTATTTAAGCCTTTGGTATATGATAGCTGACAATAATTTTGAAAATGAGCTGTTCATGAAATTTTAGGGAGTAAAAACTGAAATAATTTAGAGTTTGATAAAGAAGTAGTATTGTTGTTTTTTTGTTTTGTGTTTTTTTTTTTTTTTAAATACTATTTCTTGACACCAGTCTGATTTGCTACTTCACTTACAAAGGCAAATGCACCATCTTGATATGCCTATGCAAACCTCCTGATCTGAAAAGTGGAGACACTTTTAGTGTATAGATGAGAGATAGCAACACCTCTTGAGAGGTTAAAGGCAAAACCTCTTTTCAACACTAACATGAAAAGAAGTTGGATCCCTTCCTGGGCAGTTGACCAGCAATATTATTTGCTGGATTGTAGAGGATCATCAGTAAGCCTTGTTTCCAGAGTGTCACTGGTGGTGGTTGGTGTGGGGTGGTTTTTTTTGTTTGTTTGGGTTTTTTTTCTTTTTTAATGGACAATCTGGGTTATCTAAGGGTAAAATCTCTTTTTTTCCCAATTTATCCTATTTTTAGGCTTGGTCCAATTGAAAAATTTATTCTGTTTGAGAAGTATGTAGACCTTTAAATACAACTTTTAACTATCAAACTTCACCACCAGGTTAATTCTTAGGGAGGTCTGAGTTGGTGCCTCAGCAAATGGCATGTTTTGTAGCATTTCTTTTACTAGAAAGCACCAAATTAATACAGTATATTATAATATTAGCATAATATTAATTGCTAATACAAAATTATAATGTATATAAAATATTCTGATACATATAAAGGATAAAAACGCAAAGAAATTTTTAAATTATCTTCATGGTCCTTTGAGAAACAAGGATGAAATTCAGTAAATATGTGAAAGGAAGTAAAACCTCATTGTGCATTTTCCTGGTGTGGTTTTTTTTTTTTTCTTCTTTTTCTTTTTTCTAAAGTTTTATTATTAGAAAGCTGCTCTATCAATTTCTGACATCAGGACAACCAGAAGGTTAAGCAGTCTATATTTCAATACCAAGCTGTGGGTTGATTTGGTTTTGGGTGTGTGGGTTTGGTTTTTTTTCCCCCAAAACTATTGTCAGAATGGACAGTTGCTACTGGGGATTATAAATAGTTGTGTTTCCTGTAAGAACAACATCTGTAGCTAAAAACTGTTCTTAAAATATGTTTCCGACATGTATTAATTTGCAAATTGATTATTGAATAAGTTTTTCTAGATTGGTTTGTGGTTTTGCTTATGTAGTTAAGGAGATGCTCACAATGGTGACCTTAAGATAAAGAAAAATAGTTTTCTTGATTTCTGTGTATCTTCAGTAGAGAGAAGGGGAGGAGGAAAACTAACAGCAATATGGTCCTTCAGTGAGCAGTTCAGAGCACTGTTGGGTTCCAACTCAGTTTCTGGCTTTAAAAGCCAGTCTGCTCTGTTCATTGATTTTGAAGGTAACGTGGGGAAATTGGCGGCTTCTGTGTGTCTTGTGTGCTTGCAAATATCTCCTAAGCATCTTCTCAACTTCAGTAACAGATTTTTCATCTTTTCTCTTGCATTTCCTTCTTAGGTTTCAGATGGAGCTCTGAGATGTTTTGCTTCATTAGCAGACAGATTCACACGGCGTGGAGTTGACCCAGCTCCATTAGCTAAGCATGGATTAACTGAGGAGTTGTTATCTCGCATGGCAGCTGCTGGTGGGACAGCATTAGGACCATCTTCAGCTTGCAAACCTGGACGGAGTAGCACCGGAGCACCATCTACAGCTGCCGATTCTAAATTAAGTAATCAGGTGTCAACTATTGTGAGCCTGTTGTCAACCCTGTGTAGAGGCTCTCCAGTAGTAACACATGTAAGAAATCCTTTTACATTACAGATTTTTTTTCTCTTAGGGTTTTTCCCCTTTGTGTACTGTGGTATATGCAAGATTTGTGTTGCTATTTTATATATGGAGATACAGGTTTATAGATCTGATTTATATAAATCACACACATATGCATATGTTATTTATAAAAATGAGGAAAAAAGGAAAGATTTCATATGGAAATGAAACCCAGTTCTGATAGTATTTTCTAAAGCCCTGTATATTTTTTATTGTTCAGACTTTTAATTATTTCCAGGATCTCCTAAGATCTGAACTTCCAGATTCTATAGAAAGTGCGTTGCAGGGTGATGAGAGATGTGTACTGGATACCATGCGGTTAGTAGATCTTCTTTTGGTGCTACTGTTCGAAGGGAGAAAAGCCCTGCCAAAATCCAGCGCTGGATCTACAGGCAGAATCCCAGGATTGCGAAGACTGGATAGTTCTGGGGAACGTTCTCATCGGCAGCTGATAGATTGCATCCGCAGTAAGGATACTGATGCGCTCATAGATGCTATTGATACAGGAGGTAAGCGAAAGTACTCTGAAAAATAGAATAAGATAACATATATTTTTTATTTTTATAATTTATGGTGTCATAACAAATGCTTAGGTAGTACCTTGAGATTCTTTATACACGAGTTCGCTTATTTTGTTAAATATACAACAGGTTTTGTAAGTAAAAATTCCTATGCTACTTTTTTTTAATTGCAAATAAGGGCTTAAATGCTTCCCTAGAATTGAGGGTGCTTAATTTGTTTTAAGATCTACCATTTATCTAAAGAATACTTTAAATTAATTCTGGGAGCTTTAATTGTTTTATTGAATTGTATCTTTCAGCTTTTGAAGTAAATTTTATGGATGATGTAGGACAAACTCTTTTAAACTGGGCCTCAGCTTTTGGAACTCAGGAAATGGTAAATCAATTTTACAGAATCTTAAAATCTTAGGTTATTTAGGTTTTTTCTCTCTCTTCACATAGTTCCTTTTTCTTGTTTAACAGGTAGAATTTCTCTGTGAAAGAGGTGCTGATGTTAACAGAGGTCAGAGGTCATCCTCATTACATTATGCAGCATGTTTTGGAAGACCTCAGGTAGCAAAGGTATGATTTAGACTGACTTTTTACCTTGTTTAGTACAAAAATGTCTTTGCAATATGTTTAATGTGTACACTGTCAAATATTTACATGATCTTTAAAATGTTCATCAACATATTTTTTGATAGGGCAGTAATGAATAAAAATAGTTTTATATTAGCTCTACAGATATAAAAAGCACGTAATACTCTAATTTTGCTTACAAGCATGAGAAAAGTGTGGGAAAGATGTGTGAAAAAGTATTTACTACTTTGGAAGAAGGAATCTTATTTTTTTTCCCCATATTTAAAAATATTTGTTCAGACTCTATTAAGACATGGTGCAAACCCTGATTTGAGAGATGAAGATGGGAAAACTCCTTTAGACAAGGCTCGTGAGAGAGGGCACAGTGAAGTGGTAGCTATTCTTCAGTCTCCAGGTGAGTGCTGTTTTTAATTCCATTCCCTTGTTACTAGAAATGTTTATACATGTTAACTAGTTCATATTTAGAATTTTACTCTTAAGATTCCTTTGAAAAAATAGTATGTTGTGACCAACCTTTCTTAACCTGAAAGGTACATATAAAAACCTTACTATTTTAGATGTTCTTAAGGGATGGGAATTACTGAAGAAACTGCTGATGAGGCACAAGCAGTGCCAGCGGTCCTGCTCTTCCCCTGTGGGATGGGGCTAGACTGGGATTTTTCTGTGGGTTCAGAGGATGTCAGTCTTCATAGCTTCTCTGGCACCCGCTCTTTCTATGTGGGAACTGCACTATACCTGTTTGAGGCTTTTGTAGTGCTAGAGCCACAGGTGTTTGTATTCATAGTTCACTTAAAGGACTTTGAGCTTCTCCTGTGAGCGGTCTTTGGAGGTACTTGTTAGCAAACAGTTGTCTTCAAGAATCTTGCATGTCTAAACTTGATCTTTAGGAATTCATGGTCCTGTTTGGATATTTAGCTGTTGTGCTGGGTTTTTTTGTGTGTGGTTTTTTTTTTTTTTTTAAAGTCAGGACAGAGTAAAGAAAACTTAAGTTTATTTGAAGGGGTTTTTGGTTGGTTGGTTGTTTTTTGCCATTGAACATTTTAGGGAAAAAATGTTTTCTAGGGGACTGGATGTGTCCTGTTAACAAAGGAGATGAGAAGAAAAAGAAAGATGCATACAAGGATGAGGAAGAATGTAATGAACCCAAAGGAGATCCAGAAATGGCACCCATATACTTGAAAAGATTATTGCCTGTGTTTGCACAAACATTTCAACAAACTATGTTGCCTTCAATAAGGTAATAGATGTGATAGACAATTTCTCTGTATATTTTGAATTCATAATACATCCTGTTTAAAACAACCTAGGTGGACTTTTTTCCAGTAAGAATTATAACATCTAAAAGCTTAAGTAATTGAAGTGACACATAATAATATTTCTGTTTGAATAGAAGTGTTTTGAAGTGTGTTGCAACTGTAATTTTTATTTAACATTTTAAGTAACATTTTTTTCTTTATGTCAAAGTGGTGTCTTGGAAAAAGCAGGAACGGGAGAGAGAAGCATACTCTTGAGTATACCAACATGATGAAAAAATACTATATTTGTATAGTACCTCATATAGACTGCATGTACTATATATTTGATTACAAGGTTTTGTAGCCTATATTATGAAAGTACTAATTTAGGAGAGGAAAACTGTTGAGTGGTATCAAGATACATTCGCTGGAAAATTTGGAAGACTGGAAAAAACTGTTTCAGGAAGTCTTCTTAACAGCTTAAATGCTAATCACCTGAAGACGATGCCCCTTACTGAGAGAATTAAAAGAATGTAATCTAATTGAATGCTTAAAGAATACCGTGGGTGGCATAATGGTTTTGTTAAATTCTGTCTGACCATAACCTCTCAGCCTTTTCCACTACAAACATAACATTTGCTTAATCTCTGATTTGTGTTCCTAGTATTTATAGGTACTTTTAAGGTGTGAAAATACAAGATAAATAGGACTCTAGTGGAGAGAGACCACATGAGCTGATGCTGTCATCAGGTTAAAATAGGTCATTTTATATGAAGGAAATAAGAAACTATGGTAACAATGTGTGCATGGGTACCTGCTGTTGCAGATTGGAGAAGAGCAGTTGACTCTCTATATTTTTAAGTTTTCTTTATGAATTGGGTAAATCATGTTTTTAAGTCAGTCAAAGAAAAATTCACCTTTAACCATACAGAAGCGATTTGCTTCAAAATGAATTGTACTTCTTAATATGGCAAGCTGCGTGATCTAGTAGAAATTTTAGACTTTGAAACTCTAGGGAATCTCACCAAAACACGGGAAGCATGTGACAGAAAGGGAAGGCTGGATGGATACCTGTGAGGAAGACGAATTTTGCAAAAGTGAATTGCCATCACTAAAAGTTAAACCTATTTACATTCTGACTTTATTATCTAGAGAAGGGTTGAGGAGAGAAAAATACATTAGACTCATAGTGCTGTAGAATCAAAAAAGATCAGTAGGTGAATTATTCTTAGGCATAATTTAGGACTTAATAATAAATTTTAGTTCCAGTGAACCAGAAGTAGAACTTGTTGTTTTGAAAGCATGCATAAATGTAGTGCAAAAGCAGTTTTATCTTGAACTGTTTTGTTGCTTCAATTATCTTTATCTGTGTAAGAATTCTTTTTTTCTCCTACTGTATTTTTTTTCAAGGAAAGCAAGTCTTGCCCTCATTAGAAAAATGATACATTTTTGTTCTGAGGCACTGCTGAAAGAGGTTTGTGACTCTGATGCTGGCCACAATCTACCCACTATACTGGTTGAGATAACAGCTACAGTTCTTGATCAAGAGGTAGGAAGAAAGAAAATGTTGTCCTTCTGTCAAACCAGTGTAAAAAAGGGGATTTGCTTATTGGTTCCACCTACGTATTAAGATCTAACCCTGAAGTGTTTATAGCATCTGTGATCATATGTGAAGTTCAGCATATAAAGATACTTCTAAGTAAAGAGATCTCTTTTATTATTTCCTTTCCATCACAATGTATTACAGGATGATGATGATGGCCATTTGCTAGCCTTGCAAATCATAAGGGATTTGGTGGATAAAGGTGGTGATCTTTTTCTAGACCAACTGGCTAGACTTGGTGTCATTAGTAAAGTGTCAACTTTGGCAGGACCGTCATCTGATGATGAAAATGAAGAAGAGTCTAAGCCTGAGAAAGTAAGTACAGAACTGATAGTTTTATTTTTTTCTGTAAAACCAAAATTTCTGTTACATTTTGATAGCAGTGAAAGTTGTCCAGGGGAAGGTAGTTAGGTTATTAAATTAATGCTTGTTGTACACCATTTGTTTTAATTGTTTTTGGTAACTTCATTTTCTGTTCAGCATTATCATCTGCTGAGTTTTCCTATGTTTACTTATTGTGGTCCAGTTGATTGACATTTGTTTTTGTGTGGTGTTTTGAAAATTACTATTTAGGTAAGTTGCGTTTTTTTAGCATGGGTTTTGGGTTGTTTGGGTGTTTTGGGTGGTTCCTTTCTTGGGGGTGGTGGTGTGGAATGGGGGTTGGTGTTTTTTCAGCCATCTGGACACTGTCCTGGGCAGCTGGCTCTAGATGGCTCTGCCTGAGCAGGGGTTTGGACTAGATGGCCTCCAGAGGTCTCTTCCAACCTTCATCATTTTGTGATATTTTTCTCACAATACAAGTTTGGAACAGAGATGGATGTCCCAGTCAGTAGGCGTTGTTATTGTTGAGTAGGTAGATCTGTATCTGAAAGAAAACTTCTTAAAAGTATCTTTCTCTATTAAAGAATACTTCTAAAAATACATTTTACAGACAGAAGTAGTGTAGTTGCTATAATTGTTGTTACTCTTTTTCTCCTCAAGCCTTTTTAAAAATGTCTGTCCTGTGTAGTTTTTGTGGGTTTGTTTTTTTTTTTGCCTGTGTTTTTAATGGGTTTGGTTTTTTGTTTTATTATAGGAGGATGAACCACAGGAGGATGCTAAAGAACTGCAACAGGGTAAACCATACCACTGGAGAGACTGGTCAATCATTAGGGGAAGGGACTGCCTGTATATCTGGAGTGACGCTGCAGCCCTGGAACTATCTAACGGTAGTAACGGATGGTTCAGATTTATCTTGGATGGAAAACTCGCCACAATGTATTCCAGTGGCAGCCCTGAAGGAGGATCCGATAGTTCAGGTAGTTTCTTTACAATTGAAGTCCAAGATAAGTTTTGAGACTGTTTGTTTATATAATTTGATTGGAGCTATTTTGTTTTGCAGGAATTGGCTTACTAAATAGTAAAGGATGTAAACAGGTGGAAGGTGGTCAGTTAACTGTGATGCTTTTTATCAGATAGCATGTGACCATAACTTTAATTCCCTGGTGAATTGTGTTAAGTAAACATCTTGCCAGTAAAAGTGTATTAACTTTGTTTTGTTTTGATTCTTCTCCATGCATACTTAATTTTTTCACCCCAGTCATTAAAAGCACTTTGTAGTGGCCATCCTAGGAAAAGCAGGTTGAAATGGCAATTTGTTGTTTGCTTACAGCTAGCAGAATGAAATTGCATGTGTTTGAAGACAAAGTAATGCAAAGTTTCTCATTGAGACTGAGAAACAAATTACAGTGTCTTAATTTTTGTCGGAGAGAGGATAAGGGAACAGACCTTAGCACTGGCAATGCACAGGTGGTTTTAATTTTCTGTGCAGAATACACAACTTGTTCTGGATGCAGAAACAACCCTTCTTTATTGTTTTATCCTTTCTGCAACAGTTAATGTATTTATGAACCAGCAGACATAAAATGCTTTGCAATATTACTATGTTTGCACAAGCCATTGAGTGAAATAACAGAACATATTATGATTCAGGATAGAAGTGAAGTGCTAATGATTTTGTCCATTAATTTTGGGACGCAAAGACAAAATGCGATAGTGTGTGTCTAGATTATGACACAGCTGGAAATCACTTCTAGATTTTTTTTTAATTAGAAAATGTATCCTTGCATTCATTTTAACAAGGTTAATACCATAAAAGGTGAATGATTTCTGTCTTGAGATACTTGTTTATCATACAATACAATTTTAAGATCTGTGAGATTAATTTCTTTAATCCTTGTGGCCCCTGAATCCCAATTCTGCTTTCTTACTTTCTAATGATGTGGGTGTGGGGATGAGACTTTACTATTTGTTTACATGATGAGTGTAATGGAAATGGCTCAGATGAATCTGGAGTGAAGAGAGCTTAAAAGAAGTTACATTGAGAATTTAAGATGTGGCTCTTCAGATCAGTCTTTTAAAAAGATTGAATAAATCCCAAGTTTTTGAACAAGATACCTAGCATGGGCATTATGGAAGGGAAGGATCTAAGCTAGGATTAAATGGGGCTTCTTACAACTTTTTGTCAAATAGACATCTACTAAGAGTGCTGCCACTGCAGTGTCGTTTGCCCGAACCTTAACCATTAGCTCGTAAGCGTGTGCAGCAGTCTCTTTTACTTAAGAGATAAGAAACTAGTATTTGCTAAGTTTAACTAAAATTACTACAGTACAGTAGACTCAGAATAGGTTCTTGAAGTCCTGAACTACACTATATGTTCTGCTGTCCTGAATAATTACTGATTAATCTAATAGTGTACTTTTCAGTAACTTCACGACTGGCAAGAATATAGAGGGTTTGAGTAATGGAATTTGTTGGCGTGTATTGCATGATGAAAGTTGAGAGGGGAGGGTAATATACATACTGCGAACATTTTTGGAAGGTCTGTACTCACCCCTCTCCACATTAGCTTAATACTTGCTTTGTTTGAATTTTTTTAAAAGATAAAAGTTCAATGCAAAAATTGAAATTGAACGGTTATTCTGAAGCTTTAAGTTAATCTCAGTTCTGTCTAAGGGAATGCGGAATTATTCCCAACTATGTATAATCATTGCACTTCCAGTGTGACATACTGTAGATTTAATGTGTTATAATGTAATTAGAGAAATTTGGAAAGGTTTCATTAACAGAATTTTCATTTTGCATATGAAATTTCAAAATTCTTTTTATAAACCTCTCTGGGTGCTATGAGTTTTAAGCAAGAAGGAATGTGCATCAAGAGTGCGTATATATGTTTGCATAGAGATTATTGTACAACAGTAAAAATTATAAAAAAGCTTAGAGCACAAGTCATTGCAGCAAAAGGAAAACAGCAATTCTACAAGTGCGTGGACTACAAAAGTTGTATTTATCAAATCCGTATGCTGAAAGATAAGCATACTTGTTAACTTTTGAAGTTGAGATATATTCTTTACGTTAATGAAGTTACTGCATTTTTATTTTATATGGAATGTTTATTTTAAATTATAAACTCATCATATTTTCTGGAACTATCCTAATTAACATTTCAAATGTTAGTGTGCAGCCTTTTAACTGCTAAAATATCAAAATATGATTAAAACTGATATAGTTGTTGGGAAATAATTTCAAGCTACATTACCTACATATCCTACAAGTAGGATATGGTCCTGTTTGTCATCTGTTAAATATCTCCATATAAATATTATCTTTTAATCAAGTCTCATGTGGTCCCATTAGATCTTTTTTTAGTTACATGTTTTTCTCAGAGATACAGACATCCTTACAATTTCTGTAATTAATAAAAAAGGAACTGGAACATCTGCATGATAACTTGAATTAGCATAATGTCGCTGTAAGTAGTGTAATTTTGTCTTTCTTACTTTCTCTGAGGTGAATGTGGGGGTGTTCCACAAAGGAGATGAAGAAAAGTTTTAGTGTAGCCCATAAAAATTATTTTTGGGGTGCCTTTGTGACACTTAATCTGGGCAATTAGCTAATATCTTAGCTCATATTTGCTGTTAACAGATGTTGATTGTCACACTCTGAAATTCTGTGGGTTTTTTTTTTCTCCCCTGTTTTTTATATGGTTTCAATATATTTTCTCCACTTGCTTTAAGCTATAAAGTTGATTGCTGTTTTCCTTATGGAGAATTAATTTAATTTCCTATTTCTAAAGCCTCACTTTCGAGAATAGTTCATGCTGGCCTTAATGAGATAAATTATTTTTGCAAGACTAAAGGTTTATCATGGATTTCTTTGGTCTTCCTATCATAATGCTAAAGATGAATTAATACATCTGTCAATAGCACCATTGAGGGTTTCATTGTCCATTTTGATGCAGTTTTGGAATAAATCACTGTTCAAGTACAGACGTGTACTGGGAACAAATTTAGAACACTTTAAGACCCTTAATTTCAAACTTAATTTTGCATTGAATGTACTCAGTTGTTTTGCTTTTGCAAAAAAAAAGAAGTCGGAGCTATGATGGTGGAATCAATCATTGGAAGAAAAAAAATGTTTCTTTCTTTTTAAATAGAAAGTAGGAGTGAGTTCCTTGAGAAGTTGCAGAGAGCTCGAAGCCAAGTAAAGCCATCTACTACAAGCCAGCCAATTTTATCGGCACCAGGGCCAGCTAAACTTACTGTGGGGAACTGGTCGCTCACTTCTTTAAAAGAAGGAGAAATTGCAATTCACAACTCGGATGGTCAGCAAGCTACCATACTGAAAGAAGATCTACCAGGCTTTGTGTTTGAATCCAACAGAGGAACAAAGCATTCGTTTACAGCTGAAACCTCTTTGGGTAAGTATGTAGGTATGTGTTACATGCAGGTAGGAGCCACTGTACATGAGGTAGTTCTTCTGTTTGTTGCTTTTCATACCTGTGAGAAATTGTGACTTGTTGTAGGGTCAGAATTTGTGACTGGCTGGACAGGCAAAAGAGGAAGAAAGCTGAAATCTAAACTGGAGAAGACAAAGCAAAAGGTTAGTGAGCATCTGTGAATTCTATACTTAGAATTTGAGTTTGTTTTATTTTATAATGTGTTTAGGGAGTTTAAATTTCCTCTTAGAGGATTAAAATCTCTGATTTCAACCAGACACAATTTTACGCCAAGCTTGACGGGGAAAACTTCACTCAAAACAAGGCACTTCTGTAGGTGCTTTTATCCAGCAGTCTGTACTCTTCTAGAGAAGAAAAAAAAAAAACACCTAAGCAAATTTTCTATTAAAAATGTAAAGAAATCCAATCCTCCTGACTTATGTTTGTATAATTCTGTAAGATTTTCATATGCAAAAAGAGAAGATACTGTGATCATTACTATAGATGTATCACATGCGTATGTTACTTGTATTTACTACATTCAGATACTGATTTTAGACTGGATATCATGACAGATAGGGGGATGGAAGTGAGCACTCTGTATGCTAAGAGTAGTGGTAGAGAAGCAAAATGTGTAAACAACCTCCTTTTAGACTTCTCTGAAATTCTTTGTTGTCTTCTCAAACTGAGAGGGGGAAAAAAACCCCAAAAACAGAGGAACTAAGAAATCAAGTATTCAGCTTTTTACAAAAACACAGAAGAACAGTACATTCTATGGCCCACTGATACCATGAGCTCAAGCTAATCTTCAGGCTTGACCTCTTGCAGTTTCTTACAGTGCAGCTAATATGTTCTGTACCAAAAATCTATGGCATGTAAGGACACTCACATCTGAGGAAATGTGACACTAAATTGAAAACGGAAATACTGTCTGATTGAGGATAGGTAGAATGATAAAAGGAAGGCGGTGCTCTTTCATACTTGCACTATGTAGCTCCAAAGCTTGTGAAACATACTACTATAGGATATGTGATGATAATGAAAAGGAAAGATTTTTGAGGCAATTTTTTACAAGCAAAATGCTGTTTTAATTAGAACTTACTTAATTAAATCTGTATCTTGTGTGATTTATACTTTGTAGAAAAAGTAATGCTTAGTGTTAGGTCAGAATAAGAATTGGTTTAAGGGATGTTAATAGAGCATTCAGAAACCATATAAAACCCCCTTAATTTTACCTCAAAAATGATTACCAACTCCATGATACAGAGCTAAAGAAACAAATTTACAGATTGAGTCCTGTCTTTTCTTCTACCTTTGTGCTGTAATTTAACATATGATGGTACGTTTAGTTTCTGTAAGTTTCAGTATGATTCTGTGTATTTCCATTTATTACTCATGTACTTTTAACCTTTCAGGACCTTTGAATTTCATGATGTATGATAGCATTTGGTTCTTCTCTCTTTGTTTGTGTCTCTCATGGACTTCTTTAAAAAAAATATGTCAGTTTCTTGTATCTTGGAGAATAATAATGGTCTCATTACAGCAAGGTATGACTTCTGATTATCAAAATAAAATTTGTAGGTACGCACTATGGCCAGAGATTTGTATGATGATCATTTCAAAGCTGTTGAAAGCATGCCTCGAGGAGTAGTTGTAACACTGAGGAACATAGCAACGCAGTTAGAGTCTGCATGGGAACTTCATACAAACAGACAAGTAAGCGTACCTCTTTTAATTTATAATGTGCGATGTCAGTGGAAATCACATAATAATGTTAGGAGTAGTCTGTCGTAATCTAAAGGAAAGTCGCAATACGTCCATCTGAAATGTGGGGTTTTTGAATGCATGTAATTCCTAGTTAGGTATTCACTGGGACATTATTTTTCATATGAAGCAAGTGGAAAAACTGTTACCTTGTTTAACCATGGCTGTTGTTTTGTCTTCCAGTGTATTGAAGGAGAAAATACTTGGAGAGATTTAATGAAGACTGCTCTGGAAAACTTAATTGTACTATTGAAGGATGAGAATACTATTTCTCCATATGAAATGTGCAGTAGTGGCTTAGTTCAGTCGTTGCTTACAGTTTTAAATAATGTGAGTTTATAGAACATAAACGTCTGAAGAAAAAATTTTCTAAAAAATGTTACGTAGGCATGTGCGTTAATTAAAAAAAAAATCTATAATGCCTGATTTTCATGAAGACACAAAAAAGCCACAGACTTGTTCCAGTTAGTGATCTACCTGTTGAATATATGCTATCACAATAGATGACTAGTTCAAATAAGCCATTAAAAATCTTTAACTTAACACTGGTAGTTCTAATGGCTGATATCATTTACCTTTTCATGTAGAGATTTTAAATAGCCAGTTCAGTGAGACTAAACAGATATTTTTGATAGTATTAAGAATAAATATATTGCTTTGTATTAAAAGTAACTTTTTTTTTTCCGCCCCTCTTAGAATGTCGATTTAGATGTGAAACAAGACTGTAGTCAACTGGTAGAGAGAATAAACGTTTTCAAAACAGCATTCAGTGAGAATGAAGATGATGAAAGGTAAAAAACAAACCAAAACCATCTTTGAAGCAGTGTGGTATGTTTTAAAACAACTTAAAGACAAAGGAACTGTACTTTCCATTTCAATTTGTCTTTCTCTGGAATAGAAAATTGGTCTTAAAAGTTAGCATCTACTGTTGAAGTAGCAATTGAAAATTATACTGTATTACTTCTCTCTGTAGGAGTCAGCTATGTTGAATGTACATCTGCTGACAGTTGTAAAGGTGACTTTTGTTCATCAGTGTACAGATTAATATTTTTCTTACTGTGCAGTAATAATGTGGCTAGAACGGATGATATCAGTAGAAATAGCATGATGAGGTATTTGCTACAGCTGTGTAGTAGTCTCTGAGATACTGTAGAATTTTTCTTTATTATGTGGCAACATAGTAACTGTTCACTTCTACAGTCGTCCAGCAGTTGCATTAATTCGGAAATTGATAGCAGTGTTAGAGTCTATTGAACGTCTACCTCTCCACTTGTATGATACACCAGGATCTACGTATAATCTTCAGGTAAATGTACAGTGATTACAGTGTATCATACTGAGTGATACACGACTGATTGTTTTATGTGAATTTCAGTAAAAGTTACACCTATTAAGTCTGTGTGAAGCATATTCTTGTAGAGGTGGATAGAATTAGGTAAAGAACAAAAAACTACTTAGCTTTTATTTCCTCTAACACTTAACCTAAATGTTTTGGTGTTCCTCTACTGTGACTTTTACACTGTGAAGTCAAAGTAAATTTTGACTGAAGAGATAATGTGTTCTTTCTTTTGTCTTCAAGTATTGTTCTCTTTATATGAGAATATGCCCCCTAGTAAGTATCCTTAGTACTTGAATGAGTATTGTGTCGAAGACAATTATAAGACCTTTATTTGTGATGACTAGGGATGGGCTATAATGGTTAAAAGGATCTTTTTGAGGGCTGTGAGCTCCTTTGGTAATATAAGACAATGCAGAATCAATAGCGTCTTACGAAGTAAAGCTGCAGTTTGGCTAAAAATGTTACCTGTTTTTGTACAGTGTTTGTGGAGTCTTAATTTTTTTGTATTTGAAAGCACATTTCAGGATTTTACAAGATGGCAGTAGAGAGTGAATGTTTCTGGTTTGATATTGAATTATTAAAAAATAGTTGTAGAAAGTTGCAGAAACACTGCTACTATTGAATACTTTGAAAAAACATTTTCAGTTTTTATATTATTATAGTTGTTAGTCTACAAGATTTGGAAATAAAACCTATGAAGACACATGGAAAGTGAGAAAATATTAGCTTGAATGTGTAATTGACTTATAAATGGACTGTCATATTAAAGAATTACTTGGTTAATTGAAGAAATGGAGTAGAAGGCAATTACTTTTTAAAACATTAAATTAGAATATATTTTGTTTAAATTGTGCAACAGAAATACTTGATATGTCACTGAAACTGTTGGAGTAAAATACATTGCTTTTCTTAAAATTACAAAACCTAAACAAGGAAGCCTGTATTAATGTTCAGCTACTCTTTCAGATACTAACGAGGCGCTTGAGGTTTCGTTTGGAACGTGCCTCAGGGGAGACATCTTTAATAGATCGAACTGGTAGGATGCTAAAGATGGAGCCGTTGGCAACTGTTGAATCTCTGGAACAGTATCTCCTGAAAATGGTGAGCAACATATCACACACAGAGTTCACAAGGAATGGTTGTGTTCTGCATCTCTAAGATTTGATTTCTTTTCATTCCTATGTAGGTAGCAAAGCAATGGTACGACTTTGATAGGGCTTCATTTGTTTTTGTAAGAAAATTGCGTGAGGGCCAAACATTTGTGTTCAGACATCAACATGATTTTGATGAAAATGGAATTATTTACTGGATTGGGACAAATGCAAAGTGAGTTGCTTGAAGGCTAAATATTTTGAAGTCAGATACAATAAACTGTGATACATGGGGCAGGGTGTGGGAGAGTGAGAGAATTTATAATGAAGTGAAATCTGTTACAATTTTTTAATGAGTGGGAGGTATATTTGCTTTTACTGTCGATAATAGAATTAAATTTTTTTTTACTCAATTAATAGAAAAATATGAATCTCTGAATTCTCTTGTGTTGAGAATTTGTCTGTATGCTTACCTAAGGAAGGAAGGGGTGGGAAAGTTTGGGTCTTTGTTTGCCATGGTTTTGTTTGGTTGTGGGGTGGCGTGTGTGTATTTGTTTGGGGTTTTTTTTTGGTTTGTTTTTTTTTGGGGTGTGGTTTTTTTTCTTTTTTTAAACCACTGTAGTAAAGTGATGTTTGGAACATCTCAGAAGTTATCTAATTATCTAAAGTTAAACTAACTATTTTGGTTTCTAATAAACTTGGCTGTAACATAAAACTCAGTGAATGTCAGATGTTACTGATACCTGGGTGGGTTTTTGTTTTGGGTTTTTGTTTTTTTCGGGGGGGGGGAGGAGGGGCTTGTTTGTTTTGTTTTTTTTAATGTAAGTAATAATTAAGCAGTACATTTCTCTTTTTAATATAGAACTGCATATGAGTGGGTAAATCCAGCAGCCTATGGGTTAGTAGTGGTTACATCCTCAGAAGGAAGAAATCTGCCTTATGGACGTTTAGAAGACATCCTAAGCCGTGACAGTTCAGCTCTCAATTGTCATACTAATGATGATAAGAATGCTTGGTTTGCCATAGATCTTGGCCTTTGGGTTATACCCTCAGCTTACACATTACGCCACGCTCGAGGTTATGGACGATCTGCTCTCAGAAATTGGGTTTTCCAGGTATCTAAGGATGGACAGAACTGGACTACTCTGTATACTCATGTTGATGACTGTAGTCTCAATGAACCAGGGTATGTCAGTGTATTTTATCACTTTTTATAAAACTGAACTCGGTAAAAAAAGTACTTGGCTATCAACTAATTTAATGTTTACTGTAGGTGTAATAACATAACTATGTAAAGAAATGGATGATGATTTAAATTATTAAGGATGAGCTAGAAAATGTGATTCATAAGTTCTCTGTATGGTTCACCTAATGGCATTTGTGCTTTTCTGTCATAGTAAATTTTGCATTTGACTTTTTTTTTTTTTTTTGGAGAAAATAGTAACACCAGCACTCATCCAGAGTTTATCCATAATGTGATTAGGGTTTATATATCTTGTATTCTTGGCAGTTTTCCAATTTTATCTGTGCATGATCAACATTATGGTTTTATTTGCTGTGGTACGAAGATGTTTTTGGTTTTGACTTTTTTTTTTGGTCCCCCACCCATGCCCCCTTTCTAATAAATGTAAAGGTCTACAGCAACATGGCCCTTAGATCCTCCGAAAGACGAGAAACAAGGTTGGAGACATGTTAGAATAAAACAGATGGGAAAGAATGCCAGTGGGCAGACACACTACCTCTCCCTGTCTGGATTCGAACTTTATGGCACTGTGAATGGAGTATGTGAAGATCAGCTGGGTAAGAAAAAGAATGTGTACATCCTACTTGTTCTCTTAAAATGCTGATGAACATACAATGTAAAAATCAGTGTGAAAAAAGGTTAACTTCTGCAGTGGAACTTGCTTAGAAACTTGAGCTTAAAATTATTCCCTGTGCAATACTTTTAAGTATTTTCATTTCATTTTTCTTGTAGGAAAAGCTGCTAAAGAAGCTGAAGCAAATCTGCGAAGGCAGCGACGTCTGGTCCGTTCTCAGGTGTTGAAATACATGGTTCCGGGAGCTCGTGTAATCAGAGGAATTGATTGGAAATGGAGAGATCAGGATGGAAGCCCACAGGGTGAAGGCACTGTTACAGGAGAATTACACAACGGTGAGCACAAATTGCCTGAAATTGTCAGTGTGTAGCATGATTAGTTGATGTGGAATGGGTATCATTGAAGTATTTCCTCTGTAGTTTCTTGAAGTTGGTAACTTTTAAATATATTGGGGAGAAGGAACTTCAGTATAGCAGCTGTTGTGGTCCAATTGTGAAACTCCATTTTAATGCATGAAAAGACTTTTCTTACTGTAAATTAAACTTGTAGAGCTTTGCTTAATTAATATACCAAATTGTTGTTTAGGCATCTCTTACAAAGAAGAAAAAGTATATGAAGGTGATTGATGCAAACTGATTAATTAAGCTTTGGGCCTGCAAAACCTCCTTCATTTCTTCTAGCTTAGCATTTGCAATATTTCTCTTGACTTTTGTATCCTGTACCTTTCCTACCTTGCTAGCTTCATTGGGATCAAGTTATTTTTTAAAAGTGTGAAAAGTAATTAACTTATGGAGCAAAATAAAAACCTGCAACTGGCAGGGAAGTCAGTGCTCAGGAAGTTAAGACACTGAAGAGGCTCCAGAAGGGTCAGCTGATCTTGTCAGCTGAACTTGGTTTCTGCCGTTTTCCCCCTCTTCCCGTTTTGCCTTGTTTCTGAAGCATCTTCAGCCATTCTTAAGCTCATTACTAGCCAGATTTTAAAATTTCTTTTGAGTTTATTGAGTTGCCAGCCCTCAAACATGGAGAAATGTCTGAAGTACAATGTCTTTCAATGTTTTGAAACTTCTAAGCCATTCAGTATAGCTTGTAGGGAATTCCTCTGTCATCTCTACATTGTTTTTATCAGATGCAACAGTATCCATAGCTACATTCTCACTTTGAAGACTTTAGGTATTATTGGTGAGTAGTGTTCTCCTAAATCAGTGTTTTCATTCCTACGTTCCAGTCAACCTTTCCCATTTTAGCATAGGTGAATTTGAGGTTCATTTATCAAATAGTGATGCCAAACAATGTAAAACCTGTATTGTCAGGCTGTTATTCCTGCCACGGTTGTCTTTCAAACATAGTCTTGAAAATAGAATCCCATTGACTCTTTTGTCATTATTCATTAGTTTAGACAAATCTTAAGTTGTTTTAGGGCTATAATGACGGAGCAGTAAGACTCCAAGTACATAATATGTATGCAAAAATTGTTTGTAATTAATATTAACTATATTAACTATTAACTGTACAAAACAACAGTTATTTAGTTACGCTTTTATAAAGTACCCCCTGTTCATAAAGGGGAAAAATTATATTGTTTAACTACAGAATGGAATTGTGGGGTTTTGTATTTTTGTATTTGATGAGAAAGTCAAACTGTAGAAAAGAAAAAAAAATCAGACTTGCTTCACAACTTCACCCTTCAAAGCTTTAGTGACATGAAGCTACACAGATATAGCTCCTGATGATGAAATAAAATCGTACAAGAATTACGTGATCCAAACCAGCTTATGTGGGGATGAGATGTCTACTTACATATCTGAAAACTTTATCCATTTTAAATATTCTTCCCCCAGAGGGATATTTCTGAATATAAAGTTGCCTGTGATCTTCTGTTTTGGTCTAGAAGTGATGACTTTTTGGATAGTTATAAAGTAAAAGTGCACCTGACAGTAGTTACTTCAAATTAACTCTGTTATTAAAGAAAAATAAGTGTGTACATCTAGACCTGACATCTTGTTTTGAATTTCTGTCTGAGGTTACAGAAGATGACTAAGCTCTAGAGATTTTTAAAGAAAATGTATACAAATTAAAATCGTGACATCAAGTTTTGTTACAGTGAATGTACATTAAGAAATACTAGAAGGATTTTTTTAGGTGACTCTGAGATTATGGTACATACTCAGAGAAGAAAAAAAAAATGCCCCTATTTCTGTCCTAGTTAGCTAAATTTTGCATGTTAGCCTCATTATTGCAGATTTATTACATTTAACTGTTAAAAAAACCCAGGTACTCCAAATAATTTATTAAAGGAATTGAAGAGCAGCATCTCTTTTTCAGTGCTGTTTTGGTCCCAGTATAAAGTTTCAGTCTATGAAATGAATTTTTTGCAACCCTGAAATCTTAATTGAAGTAGTCCTTGCCTGACTGCCATTAAGTCCTATGAGTAAGAAATGTTTGATTCTCTGTAAATTATTGAACAGCTGAGTATCTGTAAATTAATTATTTTACTTTATAGGGCAAGAATAAGAAATCACAAACTAATCAGTTTGATAAAATATCTTCCTCTCAGATCAATGTGCTTACCCACAAGCATCCATTGGATGGATCCAATAGAAAACCATTATAGAATGTCCTTGCAAGAATTGTAATTTCTTGACAGATTATTAAGAAGTTATGATGATACATATATACATTTCTGTTATTAAAGAATCTAATAATAAAATTTTGAGAGATCCTAGTAGGTCAGGTTCCTTTCTGAAGGGAACTTTACTTTTGACTGCATTACGGGACCCTGAAGATTGAGGCTGATCATGCTTGCTGCCTCAATGCTAACAACATTTAAAAATATCAAATCATTTAGATTTAAACACTTTTTAATTGGCATTAAGGGTTATTTAGTGATCTTACTAATTCAGACATGCAGCCCCCAGAAAAAAGCTGATCCCACATTGTGGAGCTACTGTCTGACACGCTCCTGTCTGCTTTCTGCTGGATCTCACAAACTCCTGTCCCTTTCCAGGCTGGATTGATGTCACCTGGGATGCTGGTGGCTCTAACTCTTACCGTATGGGCGCAGAAGGAAAGTTTGACCTCAAGCTTGCACCAGGGTACGACCCTGATTCAGCGGCATCACCCAAACCTGTTTCATCCACTGTTTCAGGCACAACGCAGTCATGGAGCAGCTTGGTGAAAAACAACTGTCCAGACAAGACGACTGCTGCTGCAGGCTCCTCAAGTAGAAAAGGAAGCAGCAGTTCTGTGTGTAGCGTGGCCAGTAGCAGCGACATCAGCTTGGGTTCGACCAAAATGGAGCGGAGATCAGAAAGTGTAATGGAGCAAAATATAGTTTCAGGCACTGACGTCCATGAACCAATTGTTGTTTTGTCTTCCGCTGATAGTGTGCCTCAGGCTGAAGTAGGGTCATCTTCCAGTGCAAGCACCAGCACCTTAACAGCGGATATGGGAAATGAAAATGCAGAGAGGAAGTTAGGTCCTGATAACTCAATACGTACTCCTGGGGAGTCCAGTGCTATATCCATGGGAATTGTTAGCGTAAGCTCTCCTGACGTGAGTTCAGTCTCTGAACTGACTAATAAAGAAGCAGCTTCCCAACGACCTCTGAGCTCTTCAGCAAGTAACAGACTCTCGGTCAGTTCTTTATTGGCTGCTGGGGCACCGATGAGCTCCAGTGCAAGTGTTCCTAACTTATCATCTCGAGAAACTTCCAGCCTGGAGTCTTTTGTACGAAGAGTGGCAAACATAGCACGTACCAATGCCACAAACAACATGAATTTAAGCCGAAGTAGCAGTGATAACAATACTAATACTTTGGGAAGAAATGTCATGAGTACTGCAAGTAAGTAAGCTGTTTATTTTTAATTGAAGTTTTTGTTGTTTCTTTGGCTTTCATTAAACTTAGAGAAGTTTGGATTCTTTTGGTATGATAGAGAAATGAACTTAGAGCAGCCTCGACCTTGTGTGTACCTGTAGAACTCAGGAAGAACTCACAGAGTTCATGTCAGCTGGAAAGTGTTACATTGCCCTGTGACATCAGGTACTGTGGTACCCATCAAATAGAAAATAATTTGAATTTGATGCCTATTACTTGTTTGGGAAGAGGGAGAGTATGGTTTAGATCAAGAGGCTGGAAGACTAGCAACAGTAGCCAATGTGGGATGCTCTCGCTTTCTGATCTGCCTACATTTTTGCCTACTGACTTTGTACCTGCCTATTTCTGTTATTTTTTCCATTTTTCTCAGGGAAGGCAGTTTGTGCATATTGTGAAGTCTCTGAACTTAGTAAGTAAGAGAACAGTAGGAAGAAACAAATAAACTGCAGTATGGTGAAGGTTTAGGAGATTCCTGCATTCTATCAGGCTCAATAATTTAATGTAACAACGTGTGTGTTTTCTGAAGATGGTATGGTCATTAGGATTCAGCCAACTGCTTAGGCATATTAAGTGTATGGAAGTTTATAGTAAACAATAATTTAAATGGGATTATGTATGTGCTTTAATTTTCATATTCTCAGATTATATGTGGGATCAGGGTATTGGCAGATAAATTGTAAACCTTGTTGTTGTGAGTCAGTTCGCTCTTGTGAATTTTCAGCATGATCCCATCAGAGTTGTTGCTCAGCCAGCCTTGTTAAGTATTCTGTTCAGTGATGAAGATACTATTTTAACAGGAGAGCTGCATTTCTTGAGGTAGGCAGGTTAGAAAAAGTGAAAGTACCCAAGCCAGAATGAAGTACTCCGTTTCTTGTTAAGCTTTCATGCTTTTCTAGGACTTCTATGCTTCCTTATTTAAAAACATGGTGTTTGCTTTTAGCATTTGAAAGAGGTGTGTTGGATGTGTGTGTGGGTGGTGGTTTTTTTTTGTTGTTAATAGTGTTTCCTTTGGGGTGATTTTTAAAGAAATGTGTTCTTAGATATTCTTAGATTCATTTTGTGATGGAGGTGGGGTGCGATGGGGTGAGGCTGGGCTGAGATATTTGCAGCCTACTGCAAATGCCTACTGATGTAAATACGACACTCGAGGAAAGATTTCCAGTAGTTGATCACCTTTTGGGCAGCTAGTCAGTGCCTCTTGTTCTGTAGTGGGTTTTTTTTGCTGTTGGGAGAGAGAGCACCTTTGAAAAACATAGTTAGATACTTCAACAGCATGTTTAACAGATATCATGAATGTTTGATATGGTACAGTGCTAAAGTTGGAAATAAAAATATGGCAAATGAAAAAATCAAAGTATTAAAATATTTTGTTCTTTAAAATTATCCCTCATGTAGGACTAATTTTGTTTTACACATTTTATACAAATAGAAACTGCAAATGGGAACTTGTGTCTGACCTCTTTTTCAGTCACTAATTTTGAGCAATCTCAATGAAGCTGTATTAGAGCAGTGCAGAGAGCTTGAAAAAAATTTTTTTTTTTTAAATTTTAATTTTTCTTTGACCTGTCCAGGTCAAACAACAACAAAAACACACACAAAAAAATCCCCCCACAAAAAAACCAACCCTAAAGTCAAGTTTGAAATCATGATTAGTGATACAAGTCTTGACTTGCTGTGGTGGTTGCATTTAAAAACATGGGTATTTGCCAGGAGTTAAGTGATGTTTAGGGTAGCCAGTTCCAATGTGTTCCTCAATTCAGAGCAAATGAAATGCTGACACTCAAGGACTTTTCTGTTTATTGTAACAGCAGAGTTCACTGTTTTTAATTAGAAATGAGTGGAAGATACAAATACTGAACAGCGTATTTTCAAGTTCTTAAACAATGAAGGGAAAACCCTTTGGAAAATTTCCATGCTTTCATGGAGATGAGCATAAGCATATTAACAACCCTAAATTTAAACTTCTCTCTCCCTGCCCATGCATAAAAATAATTTCAAGCACTATACCTGCTTGGATCACCTTTGATTTTTTTTTTTTTTCCTACTTTTATTTACAAATGAATGCTTATGTTTCTGGGGCGGGCAGGGGGGAAAGATTATCTGACAAACAACACAAATGTACGAGTAACATCTCTCTTTCTCAAAAAGCTGCCAAATGCACTTAGGGGAAGAATCTTGGTTGTATTGTATTCTGTAAGGGTAGTAACCTTTGCAAACCTTGATGATAATAGTCTAAAATTCAGAATTGAGATTAATTTTTTTCTTAAGAAGAAAGCAGTGCCTCAGTTTACATAAGCTGCAATAATGAAAATGCTTACTTTAAAACTGAGAAATTTGTATTTGATAAATTTTAGAAAAGGTAGTTTGAGAAACATAAGGTTTAAATTTAAGTATAGGTGACTCCTGCAATCTGCTTATGCAAATATGTAATGTCCTGTGTTTGAAGATAAGCATGTGAGAAAATGTTCTGAAGACTGGGATGTAAATGTGTGTAGTTGCACATAACATACTCAGTTATATACACTACCTGAAATTATTTCTATTGACTTTAATGTAAATTGAGTCTTTTTTTCAGTTCTTAACTTAAATGCATTTACCGTGTTTTATTTGAATGTGCAGTAAAGGCAAATTCTTGGTTGTTGTTTGCTTATTCTGAAAACTATTCATGTAAGTCATCCAACAAAAGTAAGGTATTAAGTCACTTGTTTCTCAGTACTGCCAACTGAGGCTTGTTGCCCATCATGAGCATATGTGCTAACAGCTATGTGAAAGATAACATGTCAGAGCTGCTTTAAGAACTTCAGAAAAATGCTCTAAAATCACAAGTTTCACATTTCTCTTACTGTATTCTTTTCTCAGTTAATTTATATATACTTAAACTGTTTTCCCTGTATAATTTTAATTACATGGCTGTTTAGAGGGTAAATTAAATTTTAGGCTTAAAGGCAGACACAATATTGGAATAACAGATTTCAGAAATACTTTTCATATGTTGAAAATTAAATGAAGTCACTTCAGATTTACAGTGTGATTTGGGGGTTTATTTAATAAAACTATTTTAAATGTGTGCAACGGAATATGCTCGGAACTGGATTGTAGGGCATGGTTTTGCACTGGGAAATCCCTCCCCTTTAGTCTGTTATTCTTATTGTAAAATAACACATCTGATAATTTTTCAAGCCCGAATATATTTTTCAACACAGGACTCATGCATGTGAATTGTACTTTTCAAGTCACCAAATCATTTATTTTATCTTACCATATCTTTATAGCTTCTCCTCTTATGGGTGCCCAAAGTTTCCCTAATCTGACTACAACTGGTACCACATCAACAGTGACCATGTCTACATCCAGTGTTACTAGCAGCAGCAATGTAGCTACAGCAACTACAGTTTTATCTGTTGGTCAGTCGCTTAGTAATACTCTAACTACTAGCCTAACATCAACATCTAGTGAGAGCGATACAGGTCAGGAGGCAGAATATTCTTTATATGGTAAGTTTCCTTTTTAAATGAACATAAGCAGACTTCCCATTAATGATTTCTCCTTTTCTTCTGTTGTTATGATTTTCTCATGTAGTAGTTTATTTACTGGAAAGTATTTGAAAGTTGAGCTGTTCATATGTTACTAATTCTGGAAGGGAGTAAGTAAAATAATGTTTACATTGTGGTATTTCCTTATGCTTTCAGGTCTTTATTTTCAGCAATTTCTATCCCATGTTATTATTTATGGTAGAGTTTATTTAGGCACTTAATCTTTTCCTTAATCAAATTAGTTTATTATCTAATGTAGTTGGCATATGAACCTCTAATTAAAATCAAAATGATTTCTCAGTGTTCTATCGTCATGCTACATGCTGAGTGTGAGGTACCTTGTATTACTCAGTGATTGAAAAGCCTCTGCTATTAGGCACATTATATACTTAAAATAGTCTATGAGGTTCCAGGTGTCTTAATACCATAATAGTAATTGCAAAGAATTGGAGAGAACACAGAAATTACAATGACTTGGAGAGTGGAATTGTATGATTTGAGGAACAAAATCCAGAGTTACGTGGGTACTATACGCTAAGAGACAGACATTAGGACAGAATTTATTTGCAGGATATGAATACTGTGAAAGAAGATTTAGGTATATAGGAATTAATTCATGATGAAACGAAGTCAAGAAAAACCTGGGCTAGATATGGGAAAATACTTCCTAATGTAAAGTTTTTTGGATTGAGAGGTGGAAGAGAAGGTAGTTGATTTGTTCAAAATTACATTGTGTTCTATTCTGTTACTTCTTCTATAGCCTATTGAAATTGCTTTAAAAATACCTGGTAATTGCAATGGATATTGGAACTGAGATGCTTGGAGGTGGTTGTTTAAGATAACTGCATATGCCATCTCCCTTTATTCTTCTAATTTTTAGGTCTCGTTTGATATTTTGTTTGGGTGACGAGTCTTAAAATATGTCATAAACAAGTGGGCAAATAGTTACCTTAAAGTTTCTGTTGAGGCATTAGCAACAATTCAAAGGATGTTTGGGTGGTATCGATAGTTCATATATGTATGGAAAAATGTAAATTTCAAAGATTCATCCCAGCCCACTGTGAACTTTTTTTCTTGTTTTGGGGTGTTGTTTTTTAAGTTTTAGTACTAGGTGGGTGAAATTGAACTTTATATCTGTCTTCAGGTTCTTGCTACAGAAACTAATTAGCAGTTGAATTTTTAAGAATATCACTTTGAAAATGTTTGTTAAATGTACTTTACATTGTAATTGGAGGTCTAAGCCACACATTCTTAGTAGAAATTACATTGCTAACCTGTTTTTAAAATTAAATAAACATAGAATCAGACAGTAAAACATGTGTACCATGTTTTTTCAATCTTTCGTAATTTAAAATAAGTGTAATTGTAAGAGGTTTGATGTAAGCAAATGAGAAACTGATTAAGCTTGCCAATCACTCTTACCCAAATGTTCAGTGCTTCTTTAGTTATACTGTCAATGAGGCACCTGGACTTTTTGTCAGGTGTATGCTTTTTCTCATAGCTTTTAATCTTACTATGCCATAAGCAATGTTTTAGTTCTCTCTTTTTCTTGTTTAAGTGAGATATACTTTTCACTGTTTTCCCCAATGTTTGGGTTTTTTTTCCAAAATTTTGCTTTAAAGTTTTATTCTTGACTTTTATTCTGTATGTAAATACATATATCTGTGTATGTATTATAGATTTTCTTGATAGCTGCCGAGCTAGTACTCTGTTGGCAGAATTAGATGATGATGAGGATCTACCTGAACCAGATGAAGAAGATGATGAAAATGAAGATGATAACCAAGAAGATCAAGAATACGAAGAAGTTTTGGTACAGTATAGCATAGATATGACATCTTAATTGACTAACAGATGCATTAACAATCCACAGATTTTTTTTTGGCAGTATTGGGTTCTAGCTATACTCTGTCCATAAATTAACACAAATGTGTTTAGGTTTAGGACTACTAGTTTGGAGTACCTATCCATGCAGTCTCTAAATGAAATGCCAAAGTTAAAATCATGTTATACTTCTTTGGGGCTGCAAGGGAATACTACTTTATGAAGAGAGTTCATTGTCCGTTTTCTCCATTCTTACGTATGTTTTGACTATTATGAAATGTGTTCTCTCATGCATTCAAATGAGTGTGGTGGAATTGCAAGACCTCACTAGACACGATAGCTAACAGGACAGTCCCCCATCTGTACAAATTTGATGGTACTACCATCAACATTTGTTTCTGAGAAATGTGGCTTTGAACACCAGCACATCCTGAGACGTTATAGGTCAGAAGTAACATCTTAAAAACAGCCTGGGAACAAGTTGACAAACAGTAGAAATGACGGATCACTAGTCCACTGGCTGATGAAATGGTATAACTTTATGGGTACACTGCTGAATTTTTTAATGATACAGTTCTAGGATGTGTTTAACTGTAGGCCTGTGTGAAACAGACTGTAATAATTTAAGTATGCCAGAGGAAATATCTCTTAACCAAAAAAACAAAGGCAAGATAACCATCAGGTTAGTCCACATGGGTCTTACCTACATTATTGTGAGTCCTGGCTTTCCATTTGGTGGTTCTTTAGTGGTATGATGAATGCTTGGTCTTCTACCACCACTGAATTGAGCAGAATGGATATTTTAAGGTCTAAGAGAAAAAATGTAAGATGATGGAAATTATAATGTTTATTACATAAATGTAAATATTGTTTTATGGAATGACAGAAACTTTCTCTTGTAATTAATATGCACAACTTCTAGTCACTTGAACTAAAATATTTAGCATTTTAATCTACTCTAATTATGCTTTTAATAGAAACTCAAGTACATTACTAAATATTCTGTTACTTTACATAACTTCAAAGATAGGAGGTTAGGAATGGAAAAGCCAGTACTACTAAAATGGGTCTACAGTGCAAACAGTAACCTTAGGTTGTTGATGACTTTTCATGAAAGTAACTCCATCGAGTTACTGTTCTTTATGGGAAGAAGCAGAATTAGTCTTTGCTTAAGATCACACAGCAAGAATCAGACCCCTTTCTTGGGTTCTAGTCCTGTTCCCTCTGATATTCTATGTAATTCTTCTCAATGAGGAGTGAACAGATTAAAAGCTTGTAGAAAAGTCATAAGCAATTAATACTTGCTAACAGTTACTGAAAATGAGATTTCTTTGCACCATAATGATTCTATTACTTTGGTATTTGATTTAATCTCTGGATAAAGCATGTATACATTATATATCAATATATGTATGCACCTTCAAAAAAATACTTTTTGATTCCATAAAAGTTAATCTGTTTGTTTCGACACCACTGATTTTATTTGAATCTTCGATATTCCAAAGTTTGTGGAATACACAAAATACCTACATCAATTTTGCTGCTGTACAGTACTCTGCATTTTCCTATGTTCTGGTGCTTCATGGAAAGTCTCATTCTTTCCAGAAATTGTAAATACACCCGTCGTAAGGTTAGCCCATTTACGTTGATTTTTGTATGTCTGTGGTTTTGATTATTCTATTGATACCTGCTTGACTAGTTAAATAGAACTAATACTGTTATGTGCCAGCTTTGATATCTTCTGTGTCAATTCTGGTTTACATGACTGCTGTATTTCCTAACTAACATTAAATTCTTTGATCAAATGATTCTTTATAACAGTATCTAAAAAAACAACTACTTTCTTCTTTTTTTTTTTTCTTTAAGGAAGAGGAGGAGTATGAAACCAAAGGAGGCCGTAGAAGAACATGGGATGATGATTATGTATTGAAACGGCAGTTTTCGGCTCTGGTTCCTGCTTTTGACCCAAGACCTGGTCGTACTAATGTTCAACAAACAACTGACCTAGAAATCCCTCCACCGGGTACGCTGACAAGACATTTGTGATACTTGATCTAGCTTTAGGATGGAGACACGCTGTCCCATGGGGTTCTAGCGATCCTATCTCTGTTAACCTGTACAACATGCTTTTGTGGCATTCTCTGTTTGAATGGGTGTTTTATCTGCCTCTGCAGGTCCAAGCATTATTGAGGGAAAAGTAAATTAACTGCTGTGTAAAATAAGCACGCTTCTGAATTTCACTTGGATTAGTGCTATATCTCTGGCTGTGTCTGGTTGCAGCTGCAGGGAGTAATTTCTGTGTTTAGCTACCCAGAATAGCTTTGTTTGGAGAGGGCTTGTTGAAACAGTCCAAAGTAGAGCCAAGGGGAAAGTAAATGAGCAGTCTGTACAACTAGCAGCATAGCACCTGATCTTCTCCTTAGTTAATTCTTGTTTAGCAGTGTGGGTATAGTCAGTGTTCATTATAGAAAGGGCTATGTAGGGTTCGTTTATATGGTAATGAGCTGTTGTTGGTTTTGATGAACTGAAGTGAGTTATTACAACAGGGAGATACTGTGTATGAAAAGAAAGCGTGTGCTATGATAATATTAAAGGAGATATTATCAAGACATAAGGATCAATAGGGATTTCAAAAATTCTGTTAGCTTTACTCACATGGAAAAGTGCTGCAATCACAGCCTGTAGATATAGTTTGTAGTTACAACTCGGTATCTCTTTGGCATGCGTGCAGGAAGTCTTCACGCTTCCTTATTGAGCCGCTTTATTATGTTTAAGCCAACTTGTCATGTGTTACAGTTTGTATTAATGACTTCTCAAATGATTTTTCACCTGCAGGTACACCTCATTCAGAACTCTTGGAAGAGGTTGAGTGCATGCCTTCACCACGTTTAGCACTTACTTTGAAAGTTTCAGGTCTTGGAACAACTCGAGAAGTGGAACTGCCCCTAACAAACTTTCGATCTACCATCTTTTACTATGTACAGAAATTGTTACAGCTTTCCTGTAATGGCAGTGTGAAATCTGACAAACTCAGACGTATCTGGGAGCCGACATACACGTAAGCTCACAAGTTTGTTACTCTGTGTAGAAAACCCTGACTGATTAGGAAATGGATGTGAAACGATGTTAAGGTTTTCTTCCTCCTTTGTAGGAAGCAATGCTAAAATTTGTTTTTCTTGGGTTTCTGTTAGGATGTTCTTATAGAGGTTTTAAAGCTAGTGCTGTGACTACAAAACAAAAAAGTCATAACCTCTAATGCTCAGCTGAGACTTGTTAATAATATATCAAATGTCAAACCATTGACTAAGAGAGCAGAATTTGGTCTACTGAGGGATCTGCTTGGAAGAATCCCATGGGGATGTGATCCTAGAGAGAAGAGAGGTCCAGCAGGGTTGGTTGCTTTTTTTTTCCAAGGATCATTTCCTCTGTACTCAAGAACAATCCATCCCAATATGTGGGAAAACAGGCAGAGGCAGTAGGAGACCTGCACGGTTGAACAAGAAACTCCCAACAGAACTCAACACATAAAAAAGCAGCATGCAAGGGGTGGAAGGCAGGTCAGGTGACCCAGGGGGAATATAGGTACATTGTCCTCTATATTTCAGGTTTCAGCAGCGCTCATATGTTGCACCTATTCTCTGAGTTGCCTTGTGTCAAAAATTACGTGCTGTAACAATACTGTTTTCTAGTTAGAAAGCATGAGAAATAGTTGTAAATGTGTGTATCTCCTAATTTGATATGCAGCAAACTACCCTTGAACTTCAGAATTTCAAATAGCTGTGCATGTGTCGTGAAGAACCTAGAGCTGGTTTTGGAAATTTGTGCAGTGAAGGTTGTTTGATCACTCAAACTTCACTTAAGGAAACAAATAATTTGCAAGATAAGTACAAGTACAAGCATCATGAAAATTAAAAACGAGTTTAAGAACTTTACTGCATCAGAGTATCCCAGATGTTCTGTGCAGCAAAGAGTAGCTGCTATTGTGGGTTTATGTCATGCTATCTAAATGTCATTGATGTCTGACAAGTCAGTGTATAACTTCAGAATTTAGTGGATGTGCTCTGAGTATGAAATACTAACTCTTTGTTTTGATAACTAGAATCATGTACAGAGAAATGAAGGATTCTGATAAGGAGAAAGAAAGTGGAAAAATGGTAAGACTTCTGTGACTTTGGATATGTTTTTATGGCTGTTTAAACAAAAGCAAAACAACTCATTGCAGTTTTTTAAATGCTACATTAAAAAAACTAACTAACTACATTTTCAATTACGTGAAGGATGTGAGTGGGTATATTTATAAATGCATGCTCCTTTAAAAAAGACAATATATAATGCATGTGAAATCTTTACAATCAGGAAAACCCAACATTTGGTGGTTCCTGTTGTAGGGTTGCTGGTCAGTAGAGCATGTGGAGCAGTACCTTGGCACTGATGAATTACCAAAGAATGACTTGATAACCTACCTGCAGAAGAATGCAGACTCAGCTTTCCTGCGCCACTGGAAATTAACCGGCACTAATAAAAGTATTAGGAAAAACAGAAATTGCTCCCAGCTCATAGCTGCGTACAAGGTATATATCTGCATCCAAACTTTTTTTATTATGGATGGCTGTGTGCTTTGTTTTGCAGATTTAAAGATTCTTGTGGAGGAGGGATATGACATGGCTAGGGAAGTCGAATGTTCAAATGCCAATATAAAGTTTAGTGTTTGCTGCTTTTTTTTAATGTCTTCTGTTAAGTATAGTCATGTTAAAATGCATTTGAGTCATGTTTTGAACCATCCACAGGTTAAATGTTGAGGTTAAACACAGTAACCATTCTGATTTTTCAAATTGTTAATCTTGGAGTGCACAGCCTTAGAAAACAGTAACACATGCAGTTTTCACTCTTAGCAATTCTTTTTTTACAGGATTTTTGTGAACATGGATCAAAATCTGGATTAAATCAAGGGGCCATTTCTACTCTTCAAAATTCTGATATCCTTAGTTTGGCCAAGGAACAACCTCAGGCCAAAGCTGGCAGTGGACAGAACTCCTGTGGAGTAGAAGATGTTCTGCAGTTACTTCGCATTTTGTATATAGTTGCCAGTGACCCTTACACAGCACGAACTTCTCAAGAAGGTAAGTTAGTTATCTAGCAGAGCTTTTAAATGTTTTAACAAAACCAAAATAAAGGAAAAATCTTTGTTATTTTCAGAAGGAGACGAGCATCCTCAGTTTAACTTTCCACCAGATGAATTCACAAGCAAAAAAATTACTACAAAGATTCTGCAGCAGATTGAGGTATTACATTAATGTATTGTGCACAGTCTATGTATGTAATACTGTTTTTAAGACTGTTGTACTCCTCCTTACTTTGACTGTTTGAAGTTACTAGTTTTTTCACATTTTGACTTTTGAATTGTACTTAAATTCTGTAAGAACAGGTAGTCTGAATAAAAAATATACCAAGTAAAAGGTTAAATTGTCTAATTTGGTTATGAAGATTCCCCTCCCCCCCCCCACCCCCAAACATTGATGTTAACATGAAGTGTATGTATGTCTGCCTGGTAATATTGCAACAAAGGCAGTTAATTGTGTTAGGGTTCGCAAACCTTTTGATGTTTATACATAAAACTCTCAAAAATATCATTTAGAAAACATATTCTTGGTACCAGGTCAGTTACATGCCTTAAAAGGAAAACTTTTAAGATTAATTTCTTCAGTAGAACTACTTTATTTTTTTAACAGAGGTTTAAAGATGATGAAGATTTTTGACTTGCTCAGCTCTTGTGTGCTTTTTGAGGTTTTCTTTTTTAATTATAGTTACGTTGCCCTAATTATTTATTAATTTAGAAAAAGAAGTTCCGTTTTTCTGTTTGCTTTGAAAGGCCGTTCAGGCACCTCGAGTATCTTTGCAGTAATGATTTCTGCAGTCTTCTTTTATTATACATGCATTTTAGAAAGGGTGCTGTTATATTTCAGTGGGTATCATCTTTACTACCAACATGTTTCTTTTCTGTCTTCTGGTATTGAGGAAGTAGTATCTAATCACTTTTGGGAAAAACTCAGAAGTAATTCTTTCCAGGTAATTGTATGCTTAGATCTCCCCACAGTGCTTTCAGTAGTATATAATCCAGAGTTTTACTACAGATTTTCGTTTTTGCCAAAGCACCCTGTGTCTACTCTTGAGGCCTATAAATGGTGAACTTCTCTTTCATAGCACTGCTGAAAAGCAAGAAACATGCTTAAGCACTGGTGAAAACTTCCTGCTTTTTGGTGTTGGGTGTCTATATACTGAATTACAAACTCTTTGGGACAACCTGTGTCTAGCATTAGAAACACTTAACTTGTTTTTCTTTCTTTCTTGCATGAAACTTCAGGAACCCTTGGCACTAGCAAGTGGAGCTTTACCAGACTGGTGTGAGCAGCTAACAAGCAAGTGTCCTTTCTTAATTCCTTTTGAAACAAGACAATTGTACTTCACATGCACAGCATTTGGAGCATCAAGGTAAAAAAAAGAAGAAAGAGTAAGACTGCTTCCTTTTTTTTATTTGAATATAATAGTGTTTTGCATTGCTGATTCACAGAAGGACCGTATTCTAACAGGATAGACTTTGCCTAATGTAAACCGTTTTAGATAGGAATAAAGAAATGGAAGAAAATGGTAAACTTCAGAAGGAGTTTTGGACACTTGAACCATTTCTTGTTCATTGTGTTAGACATTTATGATGAGTCACCAGCTTTCTGTTTGGTATTGTTCAGGAAATGCCTTTGAAGAAATTCTATTTTTCAACTTCAGCGGAAGCCTTGCTTTTGTACCTCTAGCTAGGTTATCATCTCGGCAGTAATTCGACTGGGTTGCAGTTACATAAAGGAATAAGAAACAAAATAAAAACCATTATGAAAATAAATAAGAATTAATGGTTTTTGAAATGTACACCAAACCATATATCTTTTTATTGTTCCTACAGGGCTTTGGTGATTGTTTGTTTTGGTTCATTTATCTTTAATTCACTAAAGACAAACTAGAAGAAATCTTAACACTAACTTTTGAAATAGCATCTTTCTGTAAGCTGCATAATAAAACTGTAACAAAACCAGACATTAAAGCATTTAAGTGTACCCACTGAAGTGTTTCGTTACTTAGGAATCTTTAATATTTTGACTGCAGCAGTGATTACCTTGATAGTATATAGACAGTGGAAACCTTTTTGCCAGATTACTTTTATGTAATGAGAACGAAGATTAGTTTCTGTGTGTTTTCTTGATTGTTTGTTTGTTTGTTTTCCCAAGAGATACAAAAGTGTAGAGAGTGAGTTGCAAAGTGTCTAATATGCAGCAGAAATGCCTCATGAAGAGTGTAAAATGAGGCATTTGAAAAGAAAGAAAGAGAAGAAAAGGTCTTGCAAGACATCAACTTAAATCTTCTTATTATGGACAGATTGAACTTTACAGGAGAATGGTCCAGAAAACTGGACACTGTGTGTGTTGGTTTTGTTTTGAAAAAAAAAAAAAAGTGATGTTTTAGAAAAACTGTGTTTTAAAGAGGTCCTTCAGGAAACATTGCATGGTATTTACTTGGTAAGGAAAGACCTTACCTTATCTTAAGCTCTTAAAATATTGGAAAATGTTACTAAAGCTCATATACACTATATGAACTCTGTGTGTACACGTGCACGGGTGTGTAGACTCTCTGTGTCTATCGTGATACCTGACCGTAACAGCCAACAGCTGGTAGCTTTGTGGAGAGTTCATTGCTGCATAGGTGATAATGCATGCAAGAATTTTGAACTTGGAGTTCATGTAAGAACTGCTTTTAGAGGCGTCTGCTCTTCCTTCACCATTATGGGTCTATATGTGTATGAATGCACATCCACTTTGGTTCTGTTTCTCTAGTAAGTGCATAAGTAGGTAAATGTTGCTCTAAACCTTGGTCAATATCAATAGGGTGATGTACAGCTGCAGTATATAATGGCAGTTGTGATAGGTGTCTGTAAACAGTTTTGAGCATCTGTGACTACAAAGTACTACAGTAAATGCTGCCCTCTGTTCATTCCACTGTGATTTGAAAACTACAGTAATTCAGATCAAGAACTGTATGTTCGCATTTGGTGCTATCTATTAAATCAGAAGTTATGGCTGGCCCTTCATAGTAACTAAAAATTATGAGTTTAGTAAACTAAAATAAAATAGGAAGGAGACCGTATTTGGGCATTTGAAATATTTCTGAGAAGTATTTCGGTATATGATTAAAAAAAAAAATAGGAGGAGGTAATTGTAACAGGGTAACTTTTTTTAGTGGCTACTTTCAAGTGTTTATGCTGACAGACATGGAAGTTTTAAACAACTGTTTGTTTTCTTTTTTTCCAGAGCAATCGTATGGCTACAGAACAGGCGTGAAGCCACCGTTGAACGGACAAGGACCACAAGCACAGTGCGGCGTGATGATCCGGGAGAATTCAGAGTTGGACGCCTCAAACATGAAAGAGTGAAAGTCCCGCGAGGTGAATCCTTGATGGAATGGGCAGAAAATGTCATGCAGATTCATGCAGACAGAAAATCTGTTCTAGAGGTAAAGCATATCTGCCTAACAGAGCGAGGCTAGCTAGCCATTTCTAATGCCCTGGCTGGGATATTGTGAATATCCTGTTCCATAATCAGCACTGATGTGTTGCTAGGATTTCCTTTTATTTTTAACACCTCTTATGTTTTTCTAGGTTGAGTTTTTAGGGGAGGAAGGAACAGGCCTGGGTCCTACCTTGGAATTTTATGCGCTGGTGGCAGCAGAATTTCAGAGGACAGATTTGGGAGCTTGGCTCTGTGATGACGATTTTCCAGATGATGAGTCTCGTCAGGTATATTTCTATTTGCACTGTAAACGGAGTACGTGTGTAACAGAAAAATGAGCTAGATACCCAGGAAGGGAAGAATGCACAATCAGCAGCCACTCATCATGCTCAAGAATGACACCTGCTCCACAGCTTGCTTTCTTACTTGTTCTCTTTCTAGCAGAGTATAAGTAGTTCAGCGGCACACATATGTCATAAAATTCACTTTTCACAATTTCAACTTTTTTTGTGTGTGTCTTTCACATCAGGTTGACATTGGTGGTGGATTGAAACCCCCTGGCTACTATGTACAGAGATCATGTGGACTCTTCACAGCACCATTCCCTCAAGATAGTGATGAACTTGAAAGAATAACCAAACTCTTTCATTTCCTTGGAATTTTCTTGGCTAAATGCATTCAGGACAATAGACTCGTGGATTTACCCATTTCTAAGCCTTTTTTTAAACTCATGTGTATGGGGGACATTAAAAGTAACATGAGTAAGTTGATATATGAATCACGGGGTGACAGAGACTTGCACTGTACTGAAAGTCAGTCGGAGGCTTCTACAGAAGAAGGGCATGATTCCTTGTCAGTAGGAAGTCTGGAAGAAGACTCCAAATCAGAATTTATTCTTGATCCACCAAAACCTAAACCTCCTGCCTGGTTTAATGGAATTTTAACGTGGGAAGACTTTGAATTAGTAAATCCACATAGAGCAAGGTTTCTAAAAGAAATTAAGGACCTTGCAATTAAAAGGCGTCAAATTCTGAGCAACAAAAGTCTGTCGGAGGACGAAAAGAACACAAAACTACAGGAATTAATGCTGAAGAATCCTTCAGGTTCGGGGCCTCCACTTAGCATAGAGGATTTGGGGTAAGAGTTTTCATATTTATAAATATGCGAGAGTGTTGTATTAGAGACAAATGTTAACACATACAATTGAAAATGAAGATTTCTTCATTTTAAGTAGTAAGGTTGCAAGGGGGAATCATTGTAGATGCAGCAAGATCCAGTTTGCCATCTGTAACTATTCTAGTTCCTTAGTTTGGGGATTTGCTCTTCTCAGCTGCTCAGTTTCATAATGTAAGCCTAAATGTGGCTGCTCTGCAATGCCATGGGGCTCTAGAAAGACTGAAATACTTGTAAAAGAGATTGAGAAGAGTGTGAATCAGTAACTTCTTTGCTAACTACTGAAGTTTGTCAAGTGTTTTGGAGAGCTTTTGAAGTGGACAGATTGAAATTGCAGCTTGTGTTAACAGACACGCAGTGCAGTGTTTGAATCCAAGTTAAACAGAACATTTGCTAAAAGGCAGCAAATGTTAGACGAAAAGTGCTCTTACCTGTGTAAAACTTGTATCGAGAGGCCATCTTCTGTAGTTTTAAATTATTCCTTTTGAAACAACAGTCATTTTTCTACCATCAGTATGGTGGGTTATTTGTTAAAATCCTGTTGTGCTGCAGGGAGATTGCCCAGTCAGAGTTCCGTAAGAGCTTACGGCCTTGCGGGCTGTGGCACAGCTTGGTACAGAGAAGCAAGTAGTGCCGTGGAACAGCCTGAAAGTCTCAGTGGCTCTAACTGCTAGTGCTGGAAACTAATGCAAAGGGGGTTTTGAGTTGAACCGATGTAAACGGTAGTTTTGAAGCTGATTTCAGTAGAGAGTTTTGGTAGACTTGAAACATGTGTTAGCTATCAAGTCCAATGTCATTAGCCTTGCTCATTGTAGTTCTGTACTGTAGTACCACTGCTGATGTATATACAAAACGATCCACAAACGCTGGTTTGAGATGTAGAGAGATGCTTTTGGGTATGGGGGTGCAGTTTTATAGGTCTGGTGCATTTGCAAAAGCAGTAGTGGACTTGTTGCCTGTTAGTAACTATCTTTGTGTTTTGAAGTCTAAATTTTCAGTTTTGCCCTTCGTCCAAAGTATATGGGTTTACAGCTCTGGATCTCAAGCCAGGTGGTGAAGACGAGGTAAGGAAACAACCTATCTTCACAATCTGAACAGCACTTAGACTTTTACTGTCTCAGCAGTAACTCCAAAACGCAAAGGGAATTCTTACAGTATTTATCTGTTGTCTTTGCAGACTGTAACAATGGATAATGCAGAGGAATATGTAGATCTCATGTTTGACTTCTGCATGCATACTGGTATACAGAAACAGATGGAGGCATTCAGAGGTAATTTTAAATAGGGCAGAATATATATGCAGTTAGGTGACTATTGGGTGTCCAGGGTGTGCTGCTTTAAACCGGGGGCATAGAACAACTTTCAGAAACGAACTTCTAAACTAAGATGGCAGTAGGCAAGATACTAATTTCGTAAGACCTTTGCATTACTTCTGCCATTTTTAATCTTGATTAGTTTCTGCTTACCTTAATTAAGAAACTGTTGATTGATTCTGGTTTGATTAAAATATTGAAATCCTGATATTATTTTATAAACATTCTTTTGACTCATGTTTATAACTGTATCTTGTGTAAATTAGATGGTTTCAATAGAGTCTTCCCAATGGAGAAGCTGAGTTCCTTCAGCCATGAAGAAGTTCAGATGATTCTTTGTGGTAATCAGTCACCTTCTTGGGCAGCTGAGGATATCATCAATTACACTGAACCTAAACTGGGATATACACGAGATAGGTACTTACTTTCTGAGTGATTTTAAAACAGCAGCTAAAAGATACGTGAAGTGATAAAATGTTCAGAATGTTCATTAGATGAAGACTCCAAATTGGATAGGATTAGTGGCCACTGAAGAGCAAGTGATTGCCTCAATTATGTGAAATAACTATATATATTACAACAGATAGGGTAGAGGTGATTTTGTGATGAGAGAGGATAAAATTTAAAAATCGTAAAATGTGAACAACTAGTGGAGATGTAATGGCAGCTAACTAATACAGGCTCTTAAAAATAGCTTTTTATAATTTTTACTTTCATCTGTGGTGGTGTAATTTCTGTTCAGTTGGGTATAGTTGTTATTTGTACCTTATTTCTTGAAGTGTAGTTGAAAATGTAGTATACAGGGAACAAACAAACTGGTGATTTGCTATCAGGAGGTGGTCTCAGTGTTTTGGGGTTTGTTGGGCATAGGTTATTTTGCTTCTTGTCATGTTTGGTAGCAATAGCATACACATTACTTCTGGAACTGTGTTAGTATAAGCGTGCCGAAAGATCCTAATCGGTCCAAGATGCTGTGTGGAGCAATTCTTCTACTGACCCTGCCCTGCATGCAAAGATGCAGCTGAGGTGACAGTGCCTGATGCCCCAGGGCTGTGCTCTCTTCATGAACTCCCCTCTGACTCATACCCTGGGCTCGTATGGATGAAAGCGAGGATATCTGGGGAATTCCTTGAAGATCTCCTGTAGTCTGTTACTTTTTTCCTATTTTTTTTTTTACATGAGGTTCTTTAACAGGATAGAAATCGAGTTATATATAATTTGAAGTGGCTTTGTTCTGCCAAAGTGGTATAGAAAAAGGTTTAAGATGACATCAGCTGGAATCTTCTCATAGTTAGGTTTGAGCTCTGTCTACTTCTCTAACCATTCATATGCAAGATACCCAAACAACACTCCAAGATAAGTGGAGAGAAGTTCTCATTTACCTACATTTTTCTGTGTAATACTCAGTAAGGAGATTAAAGAAGTAATTTTATGGGTTTTATGGTGTTTTAGTCTTGATACTGAACAGGCACTAGAATCCTGCAACGACTGCTTAGATGTGACTAATAAAGATTGTAATTGTATTGTCTCAAGAGAAATAAAAAAACACCACTCTTGTAATGTTACCATAACTAATGATTTTAATTTATTTAAGCCCTGGATTCCTTCGATTTGTGAGAGTCTTGTGTGGTATGTCTTCGGATGAAAGGAAGGCTTTCCTCCAGTTCACCACTGGTTGTTCAACGCTCCCACCAGGAGGACTGGCAAACCTACATCCCCGGCTCACTGTTGTACGTAAGGTATGGCTTCTCCACGTTGCCCTTCAAACCAACTGCTTTGGCTTTTGAATGTAACCATTCCTACACTTCTTAAAAATTTTTTTCCTCCTTCTTTTTGTTTTTAATTTATGACACTCTGCCAAGCTTTCAGTACTAACCTCTGTTTCAGGTCTCTTCTCTGACTTCATATTGGAATACAAAAAAATTAACGTGCATCTAAAGTAAATGTGAGTTGGTCTGTAGCTTTCCTGACGCTGCTGTTTCTCGACAGCCAGCGTTAAGTATGCAGCAAAAGCCATGAATTGGAAGACCTCGCAACTTTTAACTTCCATATCGAGTGCTGTGAATAACTGCAGTAAAAGTACTATTCTTTCTTTTCCTCAGGTTGATGCTACGGATGCGAGTTACCCATCTGTGAATACATGTGTGCATTACCTGAAGCTGCCCGAGTATTCTTCTGAGGAGATTATGAGAGAACGTCTGCTAGCTGCTACGATGGAGAAGGGTTTCCATCTCAACTGAGCTGCTGACTGCGGTATGGGACACGAGGAAGTGTTTTTTCGATACTAGCGAAGCCTCTTGTGTTTGTGTGCAAAAAATATGATCTCCACGCTGTGCTCTGATGAGACTTGCCTTTTTTTTCACCTGTGAGGCTTTAGGAACATGTGGAATAAGTTTGTTAGCTGCTAATGACAAAATAAATCCTTGCAACTACACAGCCAGCAAGAAATTGGCACAGAACACTGTGTGATGCTTCAAGGGCTTGCACAACTGGAAATTAAGGTGGTTCTGTTTGACTGTTCCAAAGAACAGATCATCAGATTTTCAGTGTTCACGGATACAGATTTCTAACAGTTTATTTGTGTAAAGTTTGTCATTTAATACCTTGTACACTACAGTTGCCATCACTGATCCCTGTTTTGCCAGCTTTAAGCTAACTGGTCAGAAACTTGCTTCCTTAAAACTTAGAGTTAATGGGCATCTCCAGCTTTTTCTTTTGAATGGTGCCTGCACTATTGGAGTATTTTAATGGGTTTTTGCATATAATGATGCACAACTTCTGTTTGTTTTTCTTTCAAGTGGGAATATATTTTGATTTCTCAAACGCCCTGCTATAAAGATCAAATCCTTAAGTGTGTTTGTGCAGCTCAGCGATAAAGCTATTAATAACACTGGTTCTTAGTGCAAGGCACACTTAAAGCAAGTTTTACTTTTGGTTGTATTTTCTTTGTATATTATAAACATTTATTTAACTTGTTGCAGTTTGAAGTTTAAAACAACCACCCAATGTGTAAGCTCAAAAGTAATCATTAAAATGTTTGCAACATATAAAACCGTCTCCTCTGAATACTTCATTAATACGTCTCACTTTACTGAATCTCTGTACGTGCTCTATACAATACACTCTACTTTTTTTCAAGGCTTAAAAGAGAACTACCTGGCAATAATTGGTCTCAAACTCAACTCTGCACTTGAATATTTTCAAAATTGCACAGTGCAACTTTTCAAGAACTAGCCTGGCAGTGATAACAGTGTGCAGAGCAGTTTTGGGTGCTCTTCAGGGGGCTTGTGTGACCTGAGGTTATAGTTCATTACGGAGGAATACGAACTGGGTTAGCCGATGCAGCTGGTTTGGCTTTGCTTGCGATGGAGTGCCTGTCCTGCTTCTGGCATGTGGGCAGGTATTTATTGGTAAGTAGCAGCAGCAGCAGCTTACAGTAAGATAAAGTGAGATGCTAATAAGCCTTTAAGGATAGATAAGTACTTGGTACCAGCAAAGAACAATTACTGTTTTGGTTGGGTATGTGTGGTAGGTTTTGATCTGTGCCAGTTTTCTGTGGTAACGGCTGAGGGATGGCTTGCCAGAAGATTGTTTCACACGTACAGGTTGGGTCGCTGCCGGATTTCCTTTCAAAGTGTTATTCTTAGGACTTGACAGGCATTGTCTTTGAAACTTTCCCCAGCGCAAAACTGAAGGGGACTTTCCACCAGCCCCCTCTCCTGTGACTGCTGTGCTCCAACAAAACAGTTGCATAAAGCTTGCGTGCCAATATCGGCTCCAGATCCAACGTCAGGTTGCTTTGCTGAGTGGGTTACTTGAAAGCAGTGTGAGCTGTTCTCCCTTGTGACTCTTCCCCCTCCTCCTTAGACCCTGGTTCAGTTGAGATGTGACCTGTACGTCCTTTCCCATGGCAAACTCACACAGGATACGCTGGTTCAGTATGAAGTTAGCCTGGTGTTGGTGTGGAGGCTATGAAGAAAGAGCCAGGTACCTTAGTTCTGCGAAGGTAAGGGAAAGAAAGCTCAGGCTGCTCGCCCTTCAGCGTAGCGCACAGCTATGAACCAGCACGTTGTACGCCTCTGAATACAAGTTACCGTAGGCAGCCACATCCTCCTACTCTGAGAGGAAGATTGTTTCGGTACCTAGCTGGTACTGAGAAACTGCATTTCTTCCGTTATTTGTCTTTTGTAGACATTTTACTCATGACACATGGATAGAATATACAAGCGAAAAAAAATTACACTGGTGTGACAGAATAGGAAATACTTTATGTAATTTATGAAGCTAATGTGATTAAAAACCGATTACACCTTATTATCTCTTACTAATGTTAGAATATTCAAGTGCCAAATACTTCTAGTTCCATCTTGAACAATATGCAAGAATCCTTAATACATCTACACTTGTTACTTACATTTCTTTTGTAACCGTGACTTGCATGGAAAAGGGAGTGAAACCAGCTTTTTGGGGTGGAGGCTGAATCTAGTTTAAAAACGGTCATAAAAGTTACAGGTCTTCAATTTACAGTCCATTTGGATGAAACCAAAACCATCAAGTAGGTGCTTAAAGGAAGCACTGAAACTCAGTTTGAACTCAGTTTGAACTTATTTCCATATTTTCTGGTTTCTCCTCAGTCTGGCACATAATTCCAAGTGGTACCTAGACAGTCATGTGTAAGATGCCATTACTTTGCCCCAGTCGGTTTTAAAAAATGTTGACTTGTAGAAAGATTTCTGCTGTGTCAATAAAGCGGCATCTGAAACTGGAGGTCCCACTTCATGCTTAGCTGGGTCTTTTCCTTAGGTGTGTAGGGTACAGGAGAAATGGGAAATATTTTCCAACTAATCTGAATGTTGCACCAGTTGGTCTTACAACATCAGAAAACTGCCGTCCGCACTTTTGATGGTTTCACCGTCTTGGAAAATCCTGCATCAGTCTTGCCTCTTCCTAGCTTTCTGCCACTTTGTCAAGCACAAACAGAGGGGCAAGAATTCTGTTGCGGTTCGTTTCCACGATGCAGCCGTTTAGCACCATTTCATCCAAAATGATGTGCACTCTGTCCAAATTGAACATGATCTAGAAACGTTCTGAGTTAAGTATGTTTTGAACAACACGAAGATAGATCAGAGACAATATTAGGCACCTTAATCAAAGTTTACAAAAACAGGTATTTCTTAATCTGGTCTCCTTTATTTGGCCATTTATTTTAACAGACCTAGGGGAACAATTCAAGTGACATTTTTCTTCTGACCTCAGAGATGTCAAAGGTTTGTAGTAAGAGAAGTTGAAGCCCCAGCTAGACCCCTATCCTGGAAGATGACCACATAGTAAAAGCAAGGTAAACCTGAACTCAAATGTAGGTCATTAATTTTACTGTCTGCGTGAGTAGCAGGTATTGCGTGAATATAAAATGCTGTGAAGGGGTAACGCCCTTGAGTGTGAAGATTCAAATATTCTGCATTTCTTCTTAGAAAAGTAATTGTTAGTCAAATTCTTAAAAGTTTTACTCACCCCAAGTTCCTACCTGATCTGCTTGAAAGAGCCGGGAGTGTGAAGGCATCAACATTTTCCACTGCTCTGCATGATAAAGCTTATGTCTCATTTTCTAAACACGACTGGCATTTAAGAGGACTGCTCTGTCTCACGAGTTCTCATGGCTCTGTCTGCCCTGCTGCTCTGCCAAAGAGTAGGAAGAGTGGGAGTTTTGGACTGTATGGGACAAAAGCTGAGGAGCCACACATTTGTGCATCTTTGTTCCTCCGGGGTGGTAAATGCAAGTGGTGGGCAGACGCCACCTTAAACCGCCAGAGCTGCAACGCCGCGAGCTCAGGGAAGCGAACCACCTTGGGTCTGAATTGAAGAAATGGGCTGAAGTTAAGTTACACTGAACATCCCCATCCCTAGGTTTTTAGGCCCGGTGTTGAGAAGGAAATGCCTTCATCTGAGTTAGGTACCTTATTTCCCCTGCAATGAGTGGAGAAAGCCAGACCCATCAAACAATTCACAGGTTCTAGAGAACCAGGGCTGAAGCCAGTACTTGGGAATGCAGAGAGGGATTCTTCTGTGACCCTTTCTCTCGGAAGCAGCAGCCCAAGTCATTACTTCAGATAATGATGACTGATGGTCCCCTTTAAAATGACGCGGTAGAGACACTGCCTGCCTGAAACTTCTAGAGGACAGAGCTTGTCCTCAGCCTAGGGAATTGAAACCCGCCTTCTTCCGTGGGAAGCTTAGCTGAGTTGGTAGCAGCTGCACCCGTTGCTTTCTACTTAAGGTTCTCCTGTTGTCTGTAAAAGTTCTTGAGAAAGACTAGTGATCTAGTCTAGCCTGGTGATGAGAGAAGCTTCAATTTCCAGCCCTATCCTGGTGACCGACAGTCTAGCCTGGTGATGAGAGAAGCGTCAATTTCCAGCCCTATCCTGGTGACCGCCTTCGCTGCGCACGCTAAAGCAAGACGCGGGGCATGGAGTAGCGCATGTCAGCCTTGGGTGTAACCAACCTTCTGCGAGACGAGAAGTCAGAGCTTGAACGTGTTCAGGCCGAACTGCTGGGTGACCCTGTGTGTTCAAGCTGATGAGAAATCAGGTAGCAGGCTCTAACCCTCCTCTGCTGTTTCAAACTGCCGTGAGTGCTCTGGGCTGAACTTGGTGCTACCCTGCATTTGTGCAGAACTACGTGCTGCTTGACTGAGCACGGCACGTCTAGGGGTGTGTAGTAGCAGCAATCAGGCCCCCAAGTAACTTTCCTACTCGTTGCTGTTTTGTGAGGAAGAGAAACTACAGTGATCAATAGGATCTTGGGTATGTCCACAGTTCATCTGATAGTTTCTAATTTGTTGGCCTAAATATAACCACCTAATACAATGCTAAGTTGTATTTTAAATACCAGACTTCTTCCTGAGTCCAACCGTAGGCCTAAACTGCTTCTAAAAATCCGACTTGGGCCTTTCCTCTGTTAAAACTGTAACAGTCTCAGTTTCTGTGGCTGCAGAGACAAAGGTAGCTGGTTTACTTTACTTGGCAAATTAAACACTCAAGACAAATTTCTTCCTATGGTATACTTTTCAAGTAAATCAGTCTTTACACAAATCTTTTAATATGAGAAGTTAGGCTTGCTTTATTCCAGTGAGAACGTGAGAATTTTTAGAAAAACGGCTGTTCTGTTGCTACAAGTTCACCTCTGGCACTGCTCAACACAGGGTAAGAGGATCTGTTAACGAAGTTAGATAACATTCCATTCAAGTTTCATCAAGTGATATTACCAGCTCTTCCTGGCTTTTAATTTTTACGCTCTGCCGCTGATTCACAGTGTTCCAGTTCCCACATCGGAGCAAAAGTTCCTGTCTCTCTTTGAGAGTCCCAACGGTTTAAAACCCAGAAGACTGGAACAACCAGGATCAGTGATGATGCAGCAACCTGCAACTCCTGCCTTCTTTTTCTGAATCACCTTGTTTCAGAAAACATTCAAAACCCTTAGGACTGCTCTTTCCCCGGCTGCATTTCCTCAAGAGCTGATGCAACGTCAAAGGAAAAGGGTGCCCATACCAATCAGTATCTTGCAGCTGTTCCACTCAAACCCAATATGATTAATTGGGATGTCAACTTGCCTGCAATGCTATTCCAGGCTATTTCAAAATTGACCTACTCCATTGCAGAGAACAATGGTATGATTTCTGTCCATCAGTAACCTGTTAATCTCACAGTCGTCATTCTAGTACCAGTCATTTCACCTGCAGTTAGAATGGGCATACAAACACCACTCTGCAAAGATCTCTCATCTTGATTTTGGACGGTCTTTGAGCATTCTTAACCTGAAACCTCCCATCCAGGCTTCCTTTTTCAGTGCCTTTCCCACCTCCCTTTACCATGCTGTTCTTGGCAGACAGACTGCACAGGGAGCAACCTTGGCTTTTTCCCCTTCCTTTAATTCCCGTAACTATCTGCTACGGTTACATCTTGTCATACACACACAGCTCAGCCACTCATGTCTGAATGCCCTGCCCGGTGAGGGATATGGATCTCTGATCCTCAGCAATGCTTATCCTCCCCACCTGTCACTTGTTTGGCAAGGGACCCCAAATTTCAGGGTTTTAAAGTCCTGAAATCATAGATCCACCCCCAGCTGAAAAGCAGCAAAGCAAACCAGTTTGAGCAATTGGCAGCAGGAAGAAGCTATATTTGGGGTAAACACTGCCATGTGCACCACCCTGAGGTGACATTTAAGGTCTTGCTTCTAGTAAGAATCCTGGCTGCCCACAAAAGAGGATTAAGGGACTTTCACTAGATCCATGCAGAGGCTAACAGGCATTTTTAAACAAGTATGCAGAAGAAAACATGTATTCATTTGTGCAGTTGTAGATAAAAGTCTGTAATCGGGGTTTTCAGAGCACACAGACAAGAAATACTCATCGTAAGTTGTCAGCCTAGGCAAAAGGTGAGCTCTTCACCATCTCTGGCTTACGGGTTTTAGTCAATGCAGTTGTGGCTGCGTACCTAGCAGCAGAGGTGAAAGGCACCTGTGTCAATTGGCATTTAAAGGTTATGCTGGGTTTTGGTACCTTTTTAAGCTGCCCTTATTAAAGATATTCATGGCACTTTCTCCTCTCACAGAGTTTTTATGGCACATACGTACTAAGAGGAGGTAAATGTGGCAGGGTCTTGTGTGTCTCCTTCCCCAAAACACTATACAGGCAGATATTTAAGGGAGGGGAGGAAGGAAGGAAAAAGGCACATTTAGGACTTGCATGTGATAAATAACTTCTTCACATATAGAGACGTTTTAAGATACCTCAGTGTTTTCCAGGCAAGTAATTAAGGGTGTGTACAGGTTTAAGAGACGATAAAGTGCAGCCAACACCTTGTGATCAGGTAACACACCCAGATGCGCAACAGAAGCTTTGTAGATTACAGCATGGGTACTTAGGATGGTGTGCTACTGAATATACAGCATTCTAAAATGTTGATTTCCATCCTCAACACTAATCTTCAACTAAAGAGTAGTTGTTGTTTCTTTTTTTAATCTAGTCACACATTCCAATTTTATCTTTGCTATCATTTGCTTTAAGTAACTTTTAGTCTATGTAATGGTAGGCAAATTTTAGGCACTGAAAGGCATTCAACACTTTCTGGCGTTTCATCCCCAAACAACTATGCTGACATTAAATAGAAGACAAATGGAGCCTTAGAGTTCAGTGATATTCTAGGATAGTTACTCCTACATTGAGGAAATGGATATTTGCTCCTACATTTCTGCCAAACTTTGAAAGATGTCTGATCTAACTGATGTGACTACATGTCCCTCCATGTCACAGACCTAGAGAGAAAGGCTTCCCTTAATGAACAACTATTTTAACCTAATCCTTATCGGTTTCCATTTCATCCACCTATTTTACAGTCCAAACTGGAGTGTATCCTTATAATTTCTCAGAAGAAATCCATCATTCAATTTTCTGAATAATTCTGAATATTCTGAAAGTGTTATTCCACAGGGAACTGAAGAATACCATTGATTCACATGAAATATTTCCTGTATCAAACTTTTCATCTATTCTAGGAGTGGCAGCAGCTAGTTTGTAATGTTTTCTTTGGATCAAGACAACATTCTTCAAATGCTTGTTCCTAGGGCACCCTGTCTTCCCCCTCCCTTCCCACAAGGGGAACATAAGTATCTGTTTCTTCCGTAACTTAAAAACATGTCTTCAAGGCAGCTTTGCTTCACCAGTTCAAGCAACAAAGTCAACTTTTTGTAATTTCAGACACTCTTACGCTTACCAGCTTATCGTTCCCTACAAAGCTGCTGTGGTAACACTTGTGTTTTTACAGTTTCCTTGTCATCATTGTACCGAGAAAGTAGCTCCTACACCATCCAAGCTGGAGTTTCAGAGGTACAGAAAATCCCACCCTCTTATTTCATACACCAAAGTGAGGCTCATGTAGTGCTACTCACACATTAGGAAGGAACAACCCTAGGACGGTTTCAGTAATTGTACCTTCATCCTGCCCAACAACACTACTTGCAGTTATTTTAATAAAAACAAGCCAAACTACCTTAGAAATGTTAGGTCATTCGGTCATAGGTACCCTTAAGTATGTGACTGTCTCTCAGAATGAAAGTGGACATCATGTAATGGCTAAATGCTTTACACTTCGCACATAAAAGCTTCTGTATAAACTAAGACTAATCTAAAGTAGTTAGTTAATTGGTGAGTAGCTCATCAGTGTTCATTTCTGCAGTCTGCATGAGATGACAACTTTGCAATTGTTCATGCCTTGTTTAGCATCACACACACCTATGTCATACATACACAGAAATATCATGTACGACTCCTGCTGGGCAGGGTTCAGATTGGATCCAGTCTCTGCCTTAGGCCCAAGGGGCCCCTCCTGACAGCTGACTCCAGACTCAGGCCATGGTCAAAGCAAGGACGTGGGTGCCCTGGGTAAATTGGGGTGTTTGGACCTAAATGAAAGGGGGAGTCCCACATCAGCAGCAGCTGTGTTGCCAGGAATGCTGAGGTCATGCACTGCGGCTGGGAAAGTTTTAAGAATCAGTGCACATGCTACAGACTCCAGGAACGTTTCAATTGCCTGATGGTCTCAGCCTTTGGATCCAACTGTGGTTTGCTTTGTGCAGCGTGAATAGCCGTCAACGACTGTGATCTATTTTTAATGTTTTTTGATTTAATGTAATTTCTAGGGGTTTTTTTCAGGTTAGTAAACTCTGCTTTCTACATAGAATAGCCACTCTCACCTTTGCAATAAACTTCCTATGGATCTGTATACAAATGCAGTATTGCAGATACAGGAAATCGCGACAGTCTCCCACCAGACACTCTGTACACAAAGATTCTGTAAATACTACTCGGAGTTTGCAGTTACAGACCTTCAGAAACAACTTCCCTCATCAGACATTTTGCATCCAAGCCAACTGTACTGAATGTAAGAGGTAGCTTAAGACCACTTGGCAAAGGAAATGGTTTAATCCCAGGCGGGGATATAATTTTACACACTCTGAAAGGCATATTGATGGATTATTGCTTGCACTGCATTAACATCTGCCTGAGACACTTGCAGTCAAGATCTTAATGTTGCTCTTCCGGCCTGGCTATTCAAGCAGTTGTCAAAAATAAATACAATCCTGAACAGCCCACTTCTTCACGGTTAAACCTCTGCTTTATACTTAATGTTGACAGTATCTCACTTAATTTCAACTATTTTAGATATTCTCTCAATTTATGAAAAACTCTTTTTCCTAAATGGGAGAATTACTTTGTGAATACACAGAAGCATGATGTTTTATTTTAAAAGTGCTCCTGAAATGTATAATGCATAAAAGTGCATTTCTGAACGGCAAAATTATGTATGTCACGCATATGTCATACATGTTGAGGAGAGACATATCAGACATGAGCTTTTCCAATATTATCAAATAAATGGTAATGTATGCTCCTGCTTTCCAAATACTTATATTCACACCCTCATGCAGATGAGACCCATGTGGAAGATTAATTTCTACGAGTGATTCAGACACCGTACTGCACCCACTGCAAATGTTAGTGTGAGCATATAGTGCAACTTCTCTACAGAGTGCAGACTAGGACCGTATGCAGAAGCTCGGTGGGCATGCAGGAGCCTTTCTCAGCTACTAAATGGGCCACTGGTCATAGCTGTAAGTGTGTACGGTGGGGAATTCCTCTCTGTATGAAAACGATGACCAGAGGCGGGCAGAATTTAGATTCATCATTACTCAAAACAATCTATGATAAAAAGAATTGGGTAATCGCAGACTCCAAGTATACCACATGGAAACACATGGGGCTATTTTTATGTATAATTACTGAATAGGTCAGGTTGGTCTCTAATTCAGCAAAGCTCATGCACAAGTGCACATAGTTCTAATCTGTGACTATAACAACTGAATACCAAAAATGTAATTGTACAGTGGTCAGAGACACATAGAAGTCCCTTCATGCTGGAATTTCATTATTGCTATTTTATAATATAAGTGAATTTAGGAGTGTTATATTAATACCACAGCATTTTGTGAATTTCTGGAAGGAAGTACAGACAGTATATATACATACATAAATGTTTAAGTTCAGTAAATGAGACAGAGTTCCAGCATGTAGCAAGCTTTAGAATATTTACAAAACTGAAATTATTTCCTTTTTTTTTTCAGTAAAGAAGTGAGAACAATTACAAGAAAATTTTTTTTTCTATGATGTTCTTCATATCTACTCATTGTTAAATAAGGTAAATAAACTAAAGTATTTTAACTTCCAGGGTGGCAGCTGCATTTCAGGTGTGTGATTGAAACCTCTTTGTACCAGAAGATCTGCATTTAACCAACAACAAACACAGGCATAAGGATTGCTGGAGTATATGGAGCAGACTCTGGGATTGGAAGAATGGAATAGGAAGACGACTGTTTGCACTACATGTTTCTGGTTTAATTTAGGTCTGGGAAGACCTTATTGCAGCCTTCCAGTACCTGAAGGGGCCTACAAAGAAGCTGGGAGGGGACTTTAGACAAGGGCCTGTAGTAATAGGACAGGGGTAATGGGTTTAAATTGAGAGCGGGGAGGTTTAGATTAGGTATCAGGAAGAAATTCTTCACGGAGAGGATGGTGAAACACTGGAACAGGTTGCCCAGAGAAGCTGTGGATGCCCCATCCCTCGATGTCTTCAAGGCCAGGCTGGATGAGGCTTTGAGCAACCTGGTCTAGTGGAAGGGGTCCCTTCCCATGGCAGGGGGGTTGGAACTAGATGATCTTTAAGGTCCCTTCCAACCCAAACCATTCTGTGATTCTATGAATTTTCTTTGAATTCAGTATTGTATTTTATTTACTTGCTATTTGTGTTTAATTGTTCAATGCTGTATTTCAGTACTTAGTATTTTTTTGTATTTGGTTTTAGTTCATTTCTTAAATTATATTTTAGTTTATGCCCTGCAAGTCATACGCGTAACAACACAGCTGTGTAAGCAGCAGGGGAGAAAAAGGCACCTGTGACAATCCCTGGTTTCCCACATTTCCTCCACACAGGTCTGTCTTTCCACTGATACAGAAAGTAGTATAACACTCACCCAGACTTTCACGAAGCAAGATCAAAGCACAAATCTAATCTTACAATGATACTACTGCTACTTGGCTCAAGACACAGCTGTAACACTCAGTTCTTATTATTGCAGTCATTTCAATTATCTATTTCATTGTAACTTAAAGAAAAAAGTGAAAACTTGAGGTAATAATTAGTTAGGCCTGAAAGTTCCCCCATGAATATAACTTTTCATATCTAAGGGTTAATGGTACGTAGCTCTCTCTAAGCAAGCTCTCCCTGTCTTACTTTAAATGGTACCAGGCTTCTCTTAGTGACTGAGGATTTAAATAGGTGACCCTTATGAACACGAGCCATGCTTTCAGAAAGGTGCCAAAATGGTGCTACTTATGGTAAGTGCAAAATTCATGAAACCTCTGTGTTTTCATGAGTGTTCAACAGTTAGTGCTATGAAGATAGTATGAACTGAAACATACATCAAAAAGAGACAAACAGATTTCTGATACTGAAAAGGATACATCTAATTCGCTCTGCAAGGAAAAGAGATAGACAACTGTTAGTTACAGTTTGATCTTTTGCCTCATAGTCATGAAACATTGCATATCCCTTTAGAGGATAAGGAAAGTCTTCAAAATATAGATACAGCATTTTAGGGCGACTCAGGTTTCTGCTCTGGACTGTACCATTACATGATCTTTCCTGCAACACTCCTTTGTCTTTGATGTGTTACCTGCCTGCATAACAAAAGCTGATGTTCTGAAAATTTTACTTAGATAAACCTACTGATGTCACCCACAAGTAACAATTGGAATATAGGCAGTGCCATCGGAATGAGTGGGTGGAAAACTGGTATCTCTAATCATGGCAACTCCAGCACCATGTTCTCTCTCCCTCTTTCTGCAAAAACAAGGTGTTAATGCCAACTTTACAATTATATAAAAAAAAGTTTTAAATGTTGCTGAAGATCAACAGCAAAATCTAGACATAGTATGTACCTGTGGCTGTGATAACCATGTCTGGATATTTTAGGAGAGGGAAGGCAACTCCAAGCTTTGAACCCCCAATTGCTCCAGCTTCCAGCAATGCAATTCTTCACATAGTCATCATTTCCCTTCTAGTCTTGGCCTGGATTTACACCAAGTAGTTTTATTGATTTAACCAAAATGTCTGAGTTAGAAGCCCTTGTGGTCTCTCTGCGGCCAGCAGAAGAGGTGGGTATCTTCAACAGTTGACTCAGCACACTTGAGGCATGACTCACTTTCTCGAGATACTCCTCAGTCTCCACTGCTGGTAATGGGAGCTTCGGGTGAGCAAACTTCTAACTAAGGTGCCTCACTTAAATGTCTAAATTTAGAAACAATTAATCACAGCCTCAGCAGTTAAGATCTTGTGCAGTTGGGGTGGAGCTTTCCCAGTCTCTGCTGAAAGAGGGAAACTTTATCTGCTACCGAGGGAACTTAGTTTGCTCACATGGTTTCCATTCACAGTCTAACCCTGGTTTTAGGCAGAGTTCCTCCCACTGGTAAAATTTCTCCTACTTTAATGGTCTAAAGATGCTCTCTTTAGACCTGTAAACTCCACTGGATAAAAACAGAGTATGTGAGAATGTTTAAAACTCACAAGCCTAAAAATAATAGATGACAAAATGTCCTCCTAGAGTAGGACAGATGTTCTTTCCTTCCCAGAGTTTTGTCTCCATTGTCATCATCATAATTTGGGATTCTGCTAAAATTCTGCAAATCCTAAAGATTAATCCATAATAGTACAGACTTGTACTTTCTCTGTGGTTTCTGCCAGAAACCCCAGCTAGAATTATAGCCCTCTTCTTCAGTGCTTTGCCATTTATTATGTTATATGCTATTTAAAATAGAACCACAAAATGACATGAGATTTCTTTAATCACCTCTCTTTTCAGCTCCCCTAGTTTCAAACCTTAAATGCTATGAAAAATATAATACTGGTATGATGAATTCAGCAAATTTCTAACAACTACCAGTGGTTGGGTTATATATGTGGTCAAGGAATTATATATACAATACATTTATATGCGTAAGAACTACATCTATTTTTGCTCTGCATCAAGTGAAGTAAATAAAACTTGAGAAGTAGCTGGCAACTATTAGCTCAGTTAGATAAATAAGATGTGACTAAATTTTCTTGTGCATTCCTGTGCTGCCCAGATCAAATTCCATTCCTGGTGACACTGTTTAGGTTGGGACTATGATCATAAGAATTTTAAGAGACATATTCTGAACTTAGTACAGTCACAAAGTGACATGCTTGATAGCAGCAGCTTCTACAGGCTGGTGCGATGTTTGCTGAGGTAATAGCCTAAAACATTTGCCAGGCATCTAAATAGCGAGGGGTGCAGATGACTTTTCCAAGCATGTCCTTGAATTCACAGAGGGAGTTCTGCCATGTCTGCTGTGATACTAGAACTGGACAACTAGTTACAGACCCTGCAGCTCTTGCATGCATAATTACCAATGCAGTACCCTCAAGTACATGGACTATGGAGAGAACTATCTTTTCTGAGACGGATATCCAACCCACTGCAGCGCACATGTACTGAAATTTTACAGAATTATGATTTCAAGCAAATTTATAATAAGAATATTACAAATCCCATATTAAATAGCACATGTTCTAACCGATTATAATGCTGACTTTTCAAACTTTGTAAGAAGAAACAAACAAAGTATCTCGACGAAAGAAAAACTAAAACGAAAGACAAGAAACTGAACATGAGCCGACAGTG
>NW_010253792.1:0-9372 GCF_000690775.1 Eurypyga helias
CAGTGGGGTTGGACAAAACGACCTCTCAAGGTCCCTTCCCTCATTCTCTAATTCCCTGTCCCCAGAGGATTACTCAGGGTTTGGGATTTTCAACGGGATCACGTGGCACGTTAGGTCTGATTCCCATGGAAAAATGTATTTAATGAGCAGTCTGGGAGATGGGAGTGATCCCAGCTGGATCAGGACTTCCCTGCTGGTGTCAGGGCGCTGGGTAGGAGACGGATCCCCACCCACATCGATCCGCAGCCCAACAAGGGCTTTGCGCATCCGCGACACCCCAAGCACCACTTGAAGGGCCCGGTTTGTCCCGAAACGATTTCGAGGCGACAATCACTCTGCTGCCCCCACAGAACCTACCGATAATTTTAGACGTATCATCCTCCACGTCGGAGAGCTCCATGTCTTCCACATCCCGATTATCCGTCACAGGCTCCGGAGATACCGTCTTGCGGCTTCCAGCTACGGGAGACCGGGAGTTATCCTCCTCCCCCATCCCCTGAAAAGGGGACTCGGAGCCCGTCGGAGACGGGGCGTCCATACTTGGAGAAGGGACGGGAGACTCCTCTGGGTCGGGGAGCGTCGCTTTCAACTGGTCCAGCTTTTTCTTCAGATTGCTCACTCTGTTAGCAAACGTTTTATACGCCTAAAGGAGAAAGGACACTGGCCTGAGTATTTTCACGGGAAGAGCGCGTGCCTCAAGCACTTCCCTAATGAAGCGTCGCGCAGCCCTAGAAATCCACTTGGAATTACCCCGTCCCCCGCGGTGAGCGCTCCGCTCTTCAGCCATCTACAGAGCAAGGACCGCAAAAAAAGGGGAAGGGAAAACCTTTTTCCAATGACTCAAAACAGTTTTCATGACCCCCCATGTTTTCTGATAAATATGCTGCCAGTTTGGTTTTTTTTTTCCTTTCCTAGGGTCGGTTGTTTTTACGATGCTTTACCAAATTCTTTGTTTATACATCCAGTTTACACACCGATCACGATGTGTGACGCCTCCAGAATTTAGGGTTTGTCAGGCTGAAGTGTAATTTTACCCCCGTTTCAAAATACAGAGGGGCTACAAAATTCCAGCAGCGTACAAGAACCGAGGTTCTGAGCCCGGGATTTTTGGAGCATCACCTCCTTTTCTCACCCAACCCCCCCAGCTCCGCTCTCTTTTGAAACCACTCGTACAACGGCCCCGCCGAACCGCATCTGTGAACAGAGATGATGAATTTCTGGCGCCAAGGTGCTTAGCGGACGCAGGCAGACGTCGGGCGGCCCGAGGAGAAGGGTACTTACGTTTGCCACCACCTTGACTTCCTTATACTGCGCTTCGTAGAATATACCAGCGTTCTCCAGCGCTTCCGTGAGCGAGGGGCCGTTCTTCACTTGCTTGTCTAAGCCGTTTACAAATTCTTCCAGCTTTGAACTTGCTTCTTCAAACTCCTTGGAGAACTTCTTTCCTCCTGTTTTGTCTGCAAGGAGAGAACAGCCTGGAAATAAGCTGCCCTCTGCCAAACGGGACATCAGCTCTGGGAGGTGCATCCTCCGTAGCAGCGACTGGGGAGGGTCGAGACAACGGACACGGCATCACGCCGTCCGCTCCCCCGACCGCCCTCTTCATCCGTCGGCACTCATTAAGGGGCCAAGGTGCTAGCAGCATTGATTGGCTTTTAATTAGTTATGAGTGATGAACAAGCTCAAGGCACAGAAATGTAAAATTTGACCCTTTCAACCACCCAGAGAGCGTACTTTCATGTCAGAAGGGGAAAAATCTTGAGTTTTCTTTTTCCTTCGTTACCCTATTCCAAGGATTCCTGACACCATCAGAGATCAGAACACCTAGGAGTTATCCCGACCGTAAATGACTGTTTTCACAGAGTGCAGTCATGGACTACTAGCACAGCTAGAGCTAGCTGCAGTGCTGCAATTGAATTCTTCCCGCAGAGGGTGGGGAGCACTGGGACAGGTTCCCAGAGAAGCTGTGGATGCCCCGTCCCTGGGAGTGTCCAAGGCCAGGCTGGATGAGGCTTGGAGCAACCTGGGCTATGGAAGGTGTCCCTGCCCGTGGCAGGGGGTGGGACTGGGGGCGCTTCAAGGTCCCTTCCCACCCAAACCATTCCATGATTCCGTGAAATTCCCTGTTAATACGGCTCAGCGTGACTCAGTTCGTTTACCCCTAATGTGTGCTGCTTGCTATCGGGACTCACACTCGGCATCCGCAAGCTGTAGCCTTAATTAACTTAAACGTGCAACTGTTTAGGGGCTCTGTGTTCAGACCAGCGCGTGTTGTAACGCCCCACGAGGGCACGCGTGAACCAGACAAAATACACCTTCCCCGCTTCTGCTGCGCCTCAGCTCCCTATCTGCGGGTTTCTGCCAACAGGTTCAGATGAGCAAAGGTTTTAGGCTCCTGCTGGGTGCTTCTGAACTCTGAAATTCTGCCACTTGACAGAAACAGCCCGGTTTCTGGTTCTCAGCAGAACCGAGGGGCTCCTGTCACCCACTTGCGCCTCCCTAATTCCGTCGGGTTTTGTACGTTACACGCCGCCTTTACCTTTTAAGCATTTCAGCGTTTCAGTGCTGCACACATCCACCCTCATAGTGGAAAGCTGCTTCTCTTTCAGCTCTATCTGGTCTTCTGAGCGCTTATATAACAGCAATTCGTCAATGAGAGACTGTGGCTGGAAAAATCAGACAAAAAAAGCATCCTCAGCCCATTCTGCCCCAAGAGAAGCCCCGCTGCCCAGAGCCAGCAGCGCAGACCCGCTTCAGCGACAAGCCACGCTCCGGTTCAAGACCGCTGCCGAACGAGAGCCGACGCAGAAACGTGTCGTGCCAATCTCTGGGTTTTTAAGCCCAAGTCCAATGGATCGGCGGATGTGGGCTCAGGCAGGGGTTGTAATTCTACCGGTCTCCTGGCTACGATGGCTAAGAGTGGGGACAGGCCTTTGTATTTCACTCTGCTAGTGCCCACGCACTTCCGTAACACCCCACACTCTTCTGGGGGACCTAATTTACATCAATTCCTTGCCACCAACTCCTAACTCCACCCTAAAACTCCTCCTTCGCTAGGACAACCTGATCAAATGCCTCGCTCCACGCTGTTCGTAACCGCCAGCCCCCCTACGACCCGTGGACTTCGCGCAGCTCCCAAGGCGGCGAACTGCTCTCTCAAACGAGGTTACCCCAAACAACATCCAGAGTTTCCACACTGCCCCAAATGCCGTCCAGCCGCCTTGCTGTCCCTAACAGCGCGCGGAAGGGGCAGCAGCCCTAACACAACTCACGGCTGACACGTCTGGAGCTTCCCATCGAGCTTACGCCGCCGGGGGACGTAAGCTACACAAAACCTACAGCCCAAGGACGGAGGTTAGCATAACAGAGTGTTTCCAGGGGTGGACTTACTCTGAATTCGGCAACGATCTTGGACTTCAAAGCAGCTTTCGGGTTTGTGGATGCTGTGGGAATAAAGAGAAAGTATAAAGAAACCCAGGAACTACACCTCGATGAAAAGCAAGTCCTCAAAGGCAGCTCTAATAGAACATATTTTAACGTAATTCAACGCAAGACCAGCAGGCTGTGGTCACTCATTGCCTTCTGCCCCCCTCACAGATGCCCCTCAGAGCTCTGACGTTCTGTCAGCTAACGGGGACAGAGTCGCGTGCAGGCAGATCGGGGCCAAGCTCAACAAGTGACGCTATCGTGTCTTCAGCGTGCCCTACTTGTGTCCTGGGCGCACCTTTCCCAGTTCTCCCGCTGGGAAGACGAGTCCCTGCGAGGGGTGCCTTATCCCACGAGTTTCTCTCTCTCCACAAGGAAGAGAACGTTCTTTCCCAAGTGCCAGCCTTGGAACTGGTGGAGCCAAGGAGAAGCTCCCTTCTCCTCGTGGTACTTACTAGGCCTCCCCACGTTCTCAACCTCAAAACCTCTCCCACCTCTATTCTGACATCTTATTACAGAGTGAGGGGAACGACGCCCACTGCCAAGAGACAATAAATCCATCGGGTTTTGGACCCAATGGGAGAAGTGTGGGAAGAAACAAAAGCCCTGTATCCATGCTGAATATAGCACTTTTTATTTGGGAAAGCAGCTTGTGACTTTAAAGGCCAGCAACAAACGCTTCCAAACTCTCTCGTCAACCTTCTGACCTCAGCTCTGGTACGGGCGGGCGCACGCCACGTCTTACACCAGCGTCTGGCTTTACGGACCGCTCACGGCTTTAGCGTCTACCGAGATCAATCAAACCGGTATCTCAGAAATGCATTTCCCGCTAGACTGCACTCCCGGGTGGAAAAGTTCATTATCTGCCAGTTTCCTTCTATCCTAGCACAGAGTTTGCTGCTGACGATGTGTTCCTGAGCACGAAGGCGGCATCCACCTCCTGCTGCCAGAGCACACGCCTCTGGCTGTCTTCTCTCCATCTCTCAACAGTCTAACGCCAGTTTCCAAGAGGATCCACCAGCTCTTCCCTCACTGTCCATAATCTGCTCTCACCAAGACTGTTTTTCCATCCTTCACTCCTTTACAAAGTGCTTCTCTAGCACCAACTCCTTGGTGGCTTTACACATCGGTCTGTAAGGAGCTTCACAAGCCTGGAAGACACATGCCGGCTCGTGCCTTAGTCCAGGTACTCTGGGGCGAGCCTTCTGCTCCCCGGGAAGGGAATCGCTACGTTAGTTCCGAGAGTTCACACTGTTTCCTTACTTTGTGATTTCTTCCACGGCTTATTCGGTTGTTTGTTCAGAGTTTCTTTCAGCTGCTTCTGAGTTTTGAAAGTGGTACCTGGAAAACATTTCATTTTTGTTTTTGGTTGCAGTCTGGCATTATGGGATTCCTTTAAGAATCTGCTGGTGGGTTTTTGTTTGGTGCCATATGGTAAAAGAGTGAACAGAAATTTGTTTTAAAATACCCCGAACAACTTCCTTAGAGGAGCTGCTGGATGCCCAAGAGAACCTGTGTTTACTCAGGAATGCAGCAACCTACGGGCTGGTCTTCCAGTTTTAAACCAAGTTTCTGTTTGCCCTTCCACGAAGACAGTTCAAAAATCACAGCAACGACCAGTGAAAAGGAAAAAAAAAAACACAAAGAAAAGTACACCGCTCGGCTCTTTCGGCAGGCTTGTGTGTGACCAGCATTCCCCAGGCAAGTCATGCACGGCGGGAAAACAGCCACAGGTACCCATTTTACGGGCGATCGGGAGCGTTTTTTGCTTTCAAGTCACCAAAATTCAAGATTTCAGAATGCATGCGCTTCACGTCTCGACATGCAACGCCCAGTGAAAGCCTTTTCACGTGCTGCAGCCCGGGCCCGAGACGCCACGTTCCTCCCGCCACGCCGATGACCAGCCCTCGCCGCCGCACGGGAGGATTTCCCGAACGATGGAAACAAGTAAAGTGGAAACGGAATTTCCTTCAAGGATTTGGGTATCGGCTCGTTCCTGGGTTTAACCAACTGCACGTTTACGGTTAACATTAGCCGTCCCGGCTCTGAAGCAGAGACCTTGCATAAGTACATGAGGACGCTTCACCCCCCGGCTTTGCTTCCAGCGTTTTTCCAACACCACCACCAACTTATTGCTAAAACAGATCCGGAGGCAGAACCAGGGCCACAAACCCTCTACCGTGTTCAGGGCTTGTGGGACCACTCTACCTCCCCGTTGGTTTGCTCTCAGCCGGAACAATTCCCACTTATGCGAAAGGACTCGGAGCTGCCTCTGGAAAGGTACAGCACTCGCGAGACAGATGGCTTCAGCGCTGCTCGCGCGCAACACCTCGCTGCCACCGGGCCCGGGCTAGGCGCAGACGCAGGAGGAGCAGACCCACGCGACCAACTCCCTTTACCCGGCGATTCCGCGCGCTCTAACCTCGCCGAGTCGCGCATTACTCGTCGGGTGAGTCACTTACTCAGGGCTTCTTTCAGCGCCAGAATGGTTTCCTCGGGATACACATTCCTGTCCTCCCAGATTTTGAAGATTCTCTCGATCGATTTGGAAACGGAGGGATCCCTGAAACAGAAGAGCACATCGGGTTCTCCTTAACCCCCACACTCTCATCTCCCGTGATGGATAACAACGGGAACAATCGTGGATTTCAACCAAAGCTTTGAAAGACCCGTCAAAGCAGAACATCCAAGGCAGCAAGTCCACGCACTTGGAGTTAGGGACATACTCGTATCATAACGGATCAGGGCCCTTTTTGGGGTAAAATCAGGTGGTTTCAGAGCAGTAGGAGCAACAATAGTATTTCTCCAAAGCCTTTCTTCATGGGAAAAATTAAGTATTTGTTACTGTTCTGAAGCAGCTCTGGGGAAACATAAACCATTGCTCTCTCCAGAGAGAAGAATCATGGAATGGTTTGGGTTGGGAGAGACCTCAAAGCCCCTCCAGCCCCACCCCCTGCCACGGGCAGGGACACCTTCCATAGCCCAGGTTGCTCCAAGCCTCATCCAGCCCGGCCTTGGACACTCCCAGGGATGGGGCAAGAGTAACTGCTTCCGAGAGAAGCAACTGCACAGCCGGTGATGAGTGGTGCTGAACCCCACGGATACGAGCTCTCCCCCTCCTCTCTGACCACGCAGCCCCTCTGCACCGGCTGCAGCTGGGATGGAGTTCCCAGTAGCTGGGACGGGGCTACGGTTTGGGTTTGTGCTGGAAACAGCGTTGGTAGTTTTGGTGCCTGCTGAGCAGTGCTGACACAGGGTCAAGGCCTTTTCTGCTCCTCAGCCCACACCACCAGCGAGGGGTTGGGAGGGTACACAGCCAGGACAGCCAACCCCAACTGCCCCAAGCGATGTTCTATCCCAAACGACATCGTGCTCGGCCTTCAGAGCTGGGGAAGAAGAAAAGGGGAAGGGAGGAACATTCAGAGCAATGGCGTTTGTCTTCCCAAGTCCCTGTTACGCAAAAGGGAGTCCTGCTTTCCTGGGGGTAGCTGAAGACCTGCCCAAGACGGGAAGTCGGGAACAAATTCCTTGGTTTGCTTTTGCTTTATCTATTCCACCGTCTTTGTCTCAATCCAACCGTTTTCTCCCTTTTACCCTTCCGAGTCTCTCTCCCATCCCAGCGGCGGGGAGTGAGTGAGCAGCTGTGTGGTGCTGAGCTGCTGGCTGGGGTTAAACCGCCACAGCACTTTCCAGCCCCCAGCTCGGAGCTCAAAACCCCAGGTTTGATCGGAATGTGCCAGATGACACCCATAGCTGGTCCCGCTCTTCAGCTGTCAACTAGCAGGCGCCCCCGCCTGCCGTGGGGCTTGCTCTGCCTTACTGGTACTGGGGTCTAGCGCCCGTTAGCGCCTGCTCTTCGCTTTCACCACTCGCTCTATCCTTTATCATCTGGGAACGTTCTGATCACAGCAAGGACGATGCGCCGGGGCTGGCGGACAGCCAGGGCATCACTGCCGTCTCCGTGCCGCACCGGGCAGGCTGGATCTCCGCTGCGAACTCCAGTCAAAGGGAGTGACTTGCGGAGGCATCCACAGAGGAGCAGGACACCCTGAAACGCCTATAGCCGTGGGTAAGACCATGCCGCAGCAGGACACCCCGAAACGTCTGTGGCTGTTTTGTCTGTGCTGCTGCAGGTATTTCTCGGAAGGGATGTGGCCCACGGGTTAAGTCCACGCTGGAGAAACTCCACCTCCAGGCCATCTGTGGGTAAGTCCATGCAGGTACACCCTGAAGCACCAGCGGCTGCGCGGGAGCTCAGGCCAGAGCACTTCAGGGTGTGGGGCCACGGACAAGCCCAGGACAGAGCAGGGACACCCCTGGAGGGACTGCAGCCGTGGGCAAGGCCATGTTGGAGCAGGGTCACTCCCGAGGGGACAGTGGCTGTGGTGAGGCCACTCCGGAGCAGGTACATCTCCGAAGGCATCGTGGCCCACAGAGGCCACGCTGGAGCAGGTGCCCCTCAAAGCAGCTGTGATCAGCCGACGCCGCAGCGGGTACACCCCTGGAGAGACTGCGGCTCGCAGACAAGGCTCCACTTGGCGCAGGTACATCCCAAGGGATTGTGGGTAAGTCCAAGCCAGCAAAGGGGCAAGGGGAGGAGCTCATCCTAACATTAAACCCTACAACCTGGCCCAAAGGGACCAGGAGTGGAGATCGTCATGGCAATACCTTTAAATTGCTGTAGCCGGGGATTTGAGTCGCACGTTATGGGAATTACCGTAGCGGGAACCACTCAAACCAGTCGGGGAGAAGCCTTACAAGCAGCAGCGCCCCGAGCCGACCCCAGTGCCCAGCAACTCCGCACAACCACCCCCCCGAGAGCGACCGCCGTGACAGCCCGAGCCCAGCGACACGGGCTGGATGAGCTCAGTGGGCACTTCACACCCCGCACAGGGAGGCCCAGCAGGGAACGACACCCAAGTATTACATGGAAGGACAGGAAAGGTGGTGGTGGGTGATGAGCATGACGTGAATGGGGGTGGAGAACGTGCCGGTTTTGGCTGGGGTAGAGTTAATTTTCCTCATAGTAACTACTATGGGGCTACAGTTTGGGTTTGTGCTGGAAACAGCGTCGGTAACGCAGGGGTGTTTTGGCTCCTGCTGAGCGGTGCTGACACAGGGTCAAGGCCTTTTCTGCTCCTCAGCCCACCCCACCAGTGAGTGGGCTGGGGGTGCACAAGAAGATGGGACACCGGCAGCACAGCTGCCCCCAGGGCTGTTCCATCCCAAAGGACCTTGTGCTCGGCATATGAAGCTGGGGGAAGGAGGAGGAGGAAGGGGGGAGACGTTCAGAGCAATGGCATTTGTCTCCCCAAGCCCTCATCACGCGTGACGGAGCCCTGCATCCTGGAGATGGCCGAACTCCTGCCTGCCCGCGGGAAGTCAGGAACTAATTCCTTGGTTTGCTTCTGCTTCACCTATTCAACTGGTTTTGTCTCAACCCAACCGTGTTCTCCCTTTTACCCTTCCGATTCTCTCCCCCATCCCACCGGCGGGGGGGGGGCGGGGCGGGCGCCCCGCGCGCCTAAGCAACGCTGCCTGTAAGAATCTCCAAAGAGAGGAAAGGAGACGGCCTGGTGTCAACTAGCGGATCTCGTCCCGGTGCTTCTGTTTCAAAGGAAAAAAAAAAAAGGACACATATAACATCTATCAGCAACTGCTTTCAAGGGATGTTCCCCCTGCACTCCCAAGTCCATACAGGGGTGCGGACCTGAGGGACATGTGGGGATGAGAGAGGAAAACCAGACCGCTCGTCACCCCGCTGACCCCCCAAACGAAGAGCTCTTTCTGCACAGCAACCCAAAATTTGAGCTCATAGGCCCCAAATGTAGCACTCCGCAGGCGATATGTGAGCCGGAGCCCCGCCAACAAACAGCTATCCCGGAGGACCTGAGCTTGGAATAATGAATCCTAATTGGAACGTGGAGCTGGCACCACCGCTCGTGG
>NW_010253792.1:9413-11082 GCF_000690775.1 Eurypyga helias
GCTGCTCTGCACCCTCGGGCGGGGGGTGCTAAGGCATAGCTAAGGAAGGTGCTCCACCACACCGTTTTGGGTGGGGAGGGACCATTTTAAAGACCACACGAGCAGCCGGCTGACTCGACGTCGAGCCTTGCTGCACTCGCGCTGCCGCTCAGCGCCCCAAGAAAAAGCAACGCGTGTTCTGGCCGCTTTCTGAACTGATGGATAGGAGGTTGGTCACCGAGATTCTGGGGAGCCGTCCCCTCCACACAAAGCTCTGCAGAGGTATGGACACTGGGCAGGGCCAGCGAGCTGCACACAGAAGAGACAAAACTCTTCCCTGGGGGTCCGTGAAGTCCCACCCCTGCGGCACAGCAACACCGAAAGACGGAAGCAGTAGGTTCACAGAACTTCGCTCCGTGTCAACATCTGGAACAGGACCAGGCCTGGCAAAGCCCCGCGGGTAACGTGCAGTCCTTGCTGCGGCTTTTCCTTCTCTCGTTTGCTTCGGTGGCTGATACTCCCAGAATTTTTTCCTCCCTCCTCCTCATTCCTGGCACCTATTAATGGTATTTTCAACCCACGCTGAAGTGCAAGCTGATGAGCAGGCTGGCTTTAACCCTCTCCCGGCCTCACGCTACGTTCGACCGCCTGGAGCGGAGTTCCAAGCGGCAAAGCTGCGCCAACCATCAACGTCCCGTTACTACTAAGGCGCTGCTTCGTGTTTTTCCCATGTCCCGCCCCTTAAAGACCATCTGGGTCGAGGAAGATTGGGAAACCAAAAGGGAGGGCAGCGAGGCACCCCGCACACCCCATCTCTTTCTGTCCCACGTGACCCTAAGCAATTCGAGTCTCCAATCTCCCACGGAGCACAAAACCCACCTCTGGGAACGCGCTACCTTGAAATAAGGCGTTAGCGGGAGGGTACGGCGGTCGTCCCAGCAAAATCCTTGACGTTTTGCTGATGTTTTTAGAGACATTAAGTAAAAAAAAACCCTCACTTTGGTTTTTTTTTTTTTTTCTTTGAGGCATTCAACCAACACACTGTTACTTACTTCACTAACGAAGCGGCTTCGGGAAGCACTTCTGCAAAGGTATCACGAAAGACAATGGCGTTCTTTCTCTTGCAGTTCTGGATGACGTCGTTGGCCAAGTAAAAAAGGTTCAGTCGATGAGGAAAGGCAGCTAAAGACAAAAAGAAAATTCAGATGCATCATCAAGTAGAAGCGGTCACGTCAGCCGCGTTTCGACAACATTTCCGTGCCCGATTTTGGGGGTTTTCAGCGTTTCTGTCAACGGCCCAACGGAGGGCAAGTCCAATGCTCATCACTGAGCGCCAGAGAGGAACTTTAACGTACAAATAACCTCCAGATCTGCCCAAAACCGAAATGTTTGGTAACATCAAGCCTTGACCCTGACTCGGGCTTGGGAAGGACACAAAAAGCCGTTGACGCTGTGCTGTCTCGACGATGCCCGCACTGCGAAAGGGACCGCACAGCCAAAAGGGTCAGCACCACCCATGGGACGAGGCCAAGCACAAAGAGCACCAAATTCCACACGGGTAGGAATCCGGCCACTCCGGAACACGCGTCTGGTCGGACCCCGAAGCTCCAGCATCACCCCCTCCGGCTTCCAAAGCTCCAGCATCACCCCCTTCGGCTTCCAAAGCTCCAGGCTCAACCCCTCCGGGCTC
>NW_010253792.1:11258-16136 GCF_000690775.1 Eurypyga helias
CACCACCCCCCCCTCCGGCTCCCAAAGCTCCAGCATCACCCCCTTTGGCTACGGACTCAGCCCAACCTACGTTTAATAGTTTAGAGGCCCCTAAGACAGAGACCTCCACATCCCCTTAAATGCCTCCTGGTAATAAACCAACGCTTATTAACACGTTTAATAAACGCTGCTGGTTCCTTGGGCGCAGCTGCCCGGTCGGCCCTCTCCAACGTGCGATTGACCCAAAGCTCCAGCATCACCCCCTTTGGCTACGGACTCAGCCCAACCTACGTTTAATAGTTTAGAGGCCCCTAAGACAGAGACCTCCACATCCCCTTAAATGCCTCCTGGTAATAAACCAACGCTTATTAACACGTTTAATAAACGCTGCTGGTTCCTTGGGCGCAGCTGCCCGGTCGGCCCTCTCCAACGTGCGATTGAACATCAGCCAGGCACCAGCTTTAGGGCGGCACACAAAGGACCCCGCATCCCCGTCCCTTCTTCTCTAGGGATCGATTTCTCCAAACCCACCTCCCCGGGCCGGCGCTGCAAACAACGTCCCTCTGATCTTCCCTACATTCAGCTCCCGACTTAGTTATTGCATCAAATCGCCCCCGCAGTGAAGGGGTAAGCTCATCCACAGGCTAATTAGCTTCATCACTTAATTTAACAACACAATATGAGGATTTAAACATAGGAATGGTGACAATAGACGGGTTTGTTTCCCGGGCTCTATCGGGCTCCCATCCTCTCTGGGGAGTAAGAGGGTGCCTTACACCCTCTCTGGCTGTACCCCAGATGCATCAGTGATCAGTTTTTACCTATCCCGCTTCATTTTCCAGTTGTTCCTACGTCGGCAGAGCCTCTTCCCATACCACAGCTGCACCTCGCAGCTCTCCTGGTCTCCGGGTTTCCCGTCGGGAAGCGCTTAGCATCATCTCTGGTCCGGAACCCTCGGGTGGGAGCTCCCACTTACTGGGTAAAAAACCCCCAAACCACCCACCGCGACAACTCAGTCTCCGGCAGCTCCGCAATCCCCTGCTCGGAGTCAACCAGAAATAAAGCCAGGATTTTCCCAAAACACCCTAGGTTGTGCCTAAGGAAAAGCCACCACCGGAGTATTTTCCAGCCAACAATAAGCTCACACGCTTTTATCGGAAGCTAACTGTTAAACTTTCTCTCCAGACGTTTTCCCAACGCTCCTCTGTGATGCGGGGAAGAGGGTCAGTGGCCACCAACAAGCTACTGGCAAGGAGTCCAGGATCACAGCCACGGAAATGCAGGATCACAGCCACGGAAATGCAGCGTTAGCTCTTTTTTAGCACACCGAACACAACTAATCAAAAGCCTTATTACAAGGCAGAGAATCCCAGCTCACGAATGACACGGCGTGCCAGCGTATGGGAGGCTGAGCAGGAAATGCTGATGGTTTTCGGGACTCTGAACTCCTTCTGGGATAACTGTTTGTCCCCAGCGAAGCTCTTCCACAGCAGGCAGCCTCTTTGGGAAAGCAACGTTGAAGACGTCTGCAAAGGATGACTGTGGCTCCATCGTCAACTCCTCGACAGATTGATGCCCTGAAGCCAAGAGCCTCCAAGAGCCCCCACACGCAGCACCGATCCTCACCATGGTGCGGTGGAGGAGCACGAAGCATCGTCCCACCCCAACCCCGAAGCAGGAAGAGGGAGGTGGGTCATGGGGACAGCCAGCCCTATTTTCCAGGAGCTATTTTCCTTTTCATTGTTCCCACCAGGCTACTCCAACACCACCCCAGCAGATGCCATGTCAAGGAGCCTCAATTCCCATGTCCCAGAATAAGCTTTTGTAGGAACAAACACCACAAGCCCAAGGATTTGTTACCAGAAACTTATCTACAACCTTCACCCTCGACGTGCTTACACAGCACGCCGGGGTTTGTTTGTCCGAGCGAGGAGCGCTCTGCTCTGCCCGGGGGGCTGGAAATCCAACCGGAGCAGCGCTGCACTTGCCTGCCTTCCCGAAACAATTCCGAGCCAGCTTTCCCCAAAACTCCAGCCTCAATCTATGGGATCATCATCCCATCAAAACGAGGTTCCTGGGATTTAATTAAAACCCAGCACTCCACTGCTGACTGATCCGCTGCTCACTGGATGCTCCTTCTCTCCTGCGGATGTTACTCGCCAGCAGAGATTGGGCTGATTTCGGCGCCTGCAACAGAAGGCCAAACGGACCCTGAAGACACACGAACCTTTGACTTGAAGGACTCGGCGCGCACCCAACCCAACACCCAGAGCCGACCCCAAGACGACGACTGCCAGGAGAGCGCGCAGCCTGTGCCACCACCTCTGCAAGGCCGAACGCAGACCTCAGCCCGGGCAGAATTAATTCAGCTCCCCCTTTTGGAGCCAATATTTATAAAAACGAGGTTCACCCCAACTGTGCAGGAGGAAACACCAGAGCAGTACCCAGGCTACCGACAAGCTGCACGAAGAACACCAAGCGCCATTGGGTCCAAAATGCACTCCGTACCGTTCTTAATTACTCTCAGACTGTCTCAGCTTAAACCAGAGAGGAAACAGGAGAAACAGGGAATTTTATAACTGAGCCCACCCCAGCGCTTTGCTCAGCTCCAGGCCGGCCGCCCGCTCCACCGACTGGCGTGCGACGCGCCTGACGTAGCTCACTCGCCAAGAGCTGCTCGCGCGGAAGCACCACGATGACAACCCTCTGGATTCACATCAGGACCTTGCAGAGGTAAAGTCACGGCAGCACCATGTCGCAGGAATGTTTATGTCATGAAGCTCCGGGCCAACGACCGCAGCCGGGACCGGCTCACACTCCGGATGAGCCTTGTCCCAGGAATGGGGATGCCCGTGCCAACAAAACTTATTGAAATAGTGGCACTACTCCTTTTATTTTCCCTGAAAGGACCAAATTCTTCACCCAAACAGCCGCATCTTTGGTTAAACTGGACATTTCCCATCACCCAAACCAAGTATCTGACAGCGAAGCACAAAAAAAGTCCGTCAAGACGTGGTAAAAGGCAGCTGCTGGGAAACACCCACAGCAAAATGCAGCCTCTCCAGGGCAGGGGGAGAGGGACTGCCCACCCCCCCGGAGTGGGAGCACCCAGCCCGAGGCAGGAGCACCCACAGACCAGCCCAATCACCTACTGACTCTGATTTAGAGAAGATAAAGAATAAAAAGGCCTATTTTTTTCCCCAAAACATGACATTTTCTACAAGCAATGAACTGCCCTCAGCTTGGCCAGCATGGCTGGAGCTGCCCTACTCAAGAGCTCCACGGAGACGTAGAGCTAAGAGGTGCCGCGGCCCTTCTCCCCCCCGACTAAACACAGACGCCTTCACCGGGGCAGCCCCCACATCCATCCTTCCCAAGGAATAAAATGGAAAAAAACAGCTTTTATGCGTTTTTAGGAGCTTTAGAGCGAAAATATTTAAAAAGCTGGCAAGAGAACCCAAAACCAAGCTGCATTCACCATTACTAACAGTGAACTCTTCCGGTCGGGACAGCGACTTACAACACGGAGAAGGTGCGAGGCCCCTGGGGCAGAGGATGGATCCACAGAGGAAAAATCATGGAAAACCCCCAAGTAAGTGGGAAGTAGCCAGATAATCTGGGACGAGGGCGCAGTGGCACCAGGGCCGCTGTCAGGGGTCGGTTCTGCTGGTACCTCGGTAAGGAGGAAGCTGGACATCCTTGCGGGGGCTGCGCACAGAAAGCCTTGCAAGCGCTTGGTCCAAAGTAAAAGGGAAATTCCAGGCTGGTGCCGCGGGCTCAGGGCAGGGGCTGACCGCCCGGCAGTGGATGGGAGCGGGCAGGGCAGGAATGGGTGTCAAGCGCCCCGCTAGCGGGAACAAGTCAATGGCTTTTGACAAGCTTGGGAAGGAAGGAGTCTCGGGGGAGGGCGAGGGAGAAGGGGCAGCGCCAGAGCAGCGTCTCCGGAAGCTCAGCTGCCCCGGCCAGGAGCTGCAAGACCCATGTCAGGCACAGGGAAGCGGCAGGAGTCCAGGAGCCAGTGGGACGGGAGCTGCAGGGTGATACACACGGAGGAGTTGCGCTGGCAGGGGCCCTGCCCCGGGGCTGAGGGACGAGGAGCCGCGCGGCGTTGAGCCTGACCTCCAGCGAGACATTCACCAAGGTCCCAGAGAGGAGCCAGAACCACCAAGGCCAGAGGAGGCTGCACATCCCAAGGGGAGCCGGAACTGTCTGGAGGGGGCACGCTGGGTGCAGAGGGGAGAAGAGGACCGAGGACTATCCCCCAGGACCCCCCCGGGTGACAAGCGCTGTCAGAGGGAAGAGGATTTCCAAGGAGAGCTGGGCAAGGACAGCGAGGCAGGATGGACCAGGGCCAGCTTCTCCTCACCAGCGGGTCGCTGCGGATCAGAGGGCAGCCCTGGGGCTCTTCCCTTACCCCTTAATCACACGGACAAGATGAAACGTAAATCAAAATTGGGGTGGGGCCAAGACGACCCTCTGCGTTCTGCAGAATGGCCTCAACGGGGAAAAACTATCCAAACTTTCCCAAAGGCTTAGCTCCGACCAGAGCGCTGCTTTGGGATGGGAACATTATCCCGGCCTTACTGCAAAGCTCCGACTCCTGCGGCAACAGGCAAAACCCTCAGGCGGCAGCGAGACGGCGGCGAGGACGTCACCTGGATTCGGGGAAACGTTAACTTCCAGGCTGCGGGGTCACCCCCCGCATCGCCAAACCCGAGCGTTGGCGCCCAACCCTTGCTCGTGCCGCAACAGGCTGCGGTTTGTCCCTGGAAGGGGACAGCGACGGCCCCCACCGCCCCGAAGGCATCGTCCTGACCGCCAAAATCGCGTTTTGGAAGACGCCGGCCAAGCAGAGGCAGAATTTGGGAGGTGGAAGGGGGCACCGACTAGGGGCTGCCA
>NW_010253793.1:0-6980 GCF_000690775.1 Eurypyga helias
GACCCATCTCCTAATGAGAAACCCCCAGTAACGAATCCAGCACTGCTGAAACCGGGGCTGTGCGGCAGTAACGCACACGGCTGTGAGTTCTGAATGGGGTAGTAGGCTTTGTAAGTAAGATGGTGCTGAAACCAGCCTGCTCTGCCCTCTTGCTCACCCGTTGCTTCTGAGTGCGGCGACCACGGGGGCATGAGCGAGACCAAACTCTGTCAGATGGCTGTTGTGCAGGGCAGTCCCTCCTGAGGCACAGGAAAAGTTTCCCACTTTCCGGCTGGGAAGCTCCATCAGTTCAACCTTTGTCTCTCCCCCGACTTCGCCATGCTTGAGAAAGGTCAGGCTGGAGCCGCAGGATCAGGCCAGGCAGGATAATGTACTTTATCATTGATTTCCAGTGAGAAGTTGCATTATGAGATTAAATGTCTCATTTTTATTGCATGGGGAGGCAGAGAGAAAGCAAAAGCTCTGAAAATAAAATAGAAGTCGAAGCGATGTGTTTCTGTCGTGAGGTGCCTGTGACCGGGAACGCACATACCCTGTTTGTTCAGTCCTTTGGAGGTGAACTTTGGGAAGCTGCTTCCTCCTGAGGTTGGTAAACAAAGTCAAACCTCATCTGCATTTAAACTAGTGCCTAATTAATGTGTCTAATTGGCCCACATCTACTAATTCCAGGCTGACGGGGAATTTATTAAACAGCTTTTCTATTTTTAATGGATTGAAATAAGCAAAGCTGCTTAACCATCTCAGTCGAAAGATGCTGAACAGGGACCAGCAGTGTGGGTCTGAGTCGCTCCCGCAGCCCTGACGTATGTGGGGAGAGGTGGGAGCATCCCACCAGCTTTGCTCCAGCTGCTTCAGGCACCGACGCTGCCTCGGTCCGCGCTGGTGTGGGCTGACAGCTCCTGGTCCCAGAGCAAAGGGGTCAACGTTAGCGGGATGTGTGGGACCGCCTGGCATCGCACCCCTGGCTGTGCTGCCCACCCACCCACGGGTGGCAGCTAGGGCCGAGGACAGGGTCTGGCAGGCGTCAGTCCCGTCCCCGGGTTTTGGCCACAACATGCTCCAGCTCTCTGCGGGCTCAGGGACCCTCCTGGCATGCTCTGCTCTCTTATTTTTAGAGGACAAATAGATATTTTCTTTTGCCTTAGTAAAAGCATCAGCTATTCTGGCTTTAATGTCATTTAATACCGAGATTATAGCCTCGCAATGCCACAGGATATTTTTAAAGCAATGGATTAGTTCATTTCTAAAAAGGATTAGATACCAAGATATGAACAACCACCATCTGCAGCTACCCAGATGAGTGGGACCCTGAGCCCTCCCCAGCTGTCCCAGGCCAGGCGGGACTGTGAGCCGGGCACAGGGAGTGATCCCTCCTCTCCGTGCCAGGGGTATGGCAATGCCCTCTGACCGGGTCCTGGCTGCCCCATGACTCCATAAATCTTTGTGTAAAATATCCTCCTGCTAGCCAGAGCCAACTTGTCTCTGTCCTACAGGCCACGCTCAGGAATCCCACGGTTTTCTCCCGGCTCCGGGATTTTCCTGCTGCTTCCCTCCCTGACTGTAGCTCGGATGGCTGCAGGTGCTTTGCTCTGTGCTGTAACCTGGAAGCTCAGCGAGGGAATTAATGAGGCATTGGATATAAACTGGTTGCAAATGCAGATTGCCTCCACGTCATCACCGTGGATGTGGCTTGCAGGTTTCCAGGTGGACACAGCTCCACGTGTCATCTTCAACCACTTTGCCTGGTGCCAGCCATGCTAAACCTCAGCCGTGCCTCTTTCCAATGCCCTGACATCCCACAGTCCGTTAATGAGCCTTCCCCAATTACCCTTCCTACCCAAAACGGGTCCTGCAAGGGGCTGCACAGCCCCAGCCTCCCCACTCCTGCTCCCCCAGCAGCCTGAACACAGAGCAGGCCTGGGCTGGAAATGCTGACCGTGCTCTTGACAGTTTATGGTCACAAACTCTATTTTCAGCCTAATAAGTTTTTTATACGCTTGGAAAGCTGTCAGTTGAACATCAGCCAGGCACAAAGTACCTGCCATAAACTGCCTGGACTGCAACCAAACGGGAAAGGTGTCGCTCTGCTTTAGCAAGTTCTTGATCTCAGCCACTTTAGTTGGTTCATTTATTTGGTGTGAGGATCTTGGCTTTAATAATAAAATAATGAGATAAAATAATAATGCCCCTGCATAGTAGTTGGTAGAAATATTTGCTGAGAGCCCGTTAAATCAGAGCTGGCAACCAATTTGGACTGGGGCTCGGGGTGGGACGTTCCGCAGTGCTGCTGCCAGTGCTGGGGGCTGGTCCCTGTGAGGAGCCACTGGACCCCAGTCATGAAGGACAGAAGCTTTGGGAACATGCCTGGAGAAGGGTCCCGCTCCCTGGGAAGGTTAATCTGGAGATGAGCAGCCACAGGCTCACCACAGAAACACAGTCACGTCAAACTCTTGGCCAAAAGCAGCGCAGGGCCTGATCCTGAGCCTCCGCTCCCACCACGGCAGCGTTGCGATGCTATAAATGACTTTGCTGCATCGCAGCCCACGGGATTGCCAGGAAGGTCAAGGAGCGGGGGGGGCAAAGTGTCTGGGAATGAATTGCAAATATGCGAGGCTCTTTCGGAGGTGACAGCTTTGCCCCTGTCCTGCAAGGCAACCCCTGCTGTGATGGCACTGCACCGCAGGGACGGGAAAGGTCCTAAACCGCTGTAGGGTTCCTGCGGAGCACTCCTGGGTGAGCAATGGGCTCTGGCCTGCTGCGTACCCCATGGGTGCCTTCGGTGCCGAAGACGCCCACTCCCACGGCCAGTTCATTGACCGGGTCCCCAGGTGCTGTGGCACCCTCCTTCCCCTGTGGCACCCTCCTTCCCCTGGCCGCAGCAGGTCCCACCGCAGGCTGGCCAGGGCAGGAGGATTGTGCCTGCCTGGGGGTCTGTGTGCGTGTGTGTTTGAGGGAGGAACGGCAACAGCTCCCATCCCACCGGCGAGCTGAGCCAGGCTACGGGTGAGATTTGGCCGTGCCAGCAACCGGGGTGGTGACCTCGTGGCATGGGAGCTGTGGCAGCCCTGTCTGCCGCCTCGGGGCTTCGTTTCCCAGGCAGACAGTTTACAGCAAATGGCTCATTTCGATGCTAAAAATAACGCAGTAGAAAACAAATTGGCCCCGGCACTTCAACTGTGGAAAAGTGCATTTATGAGTAAAACTCAAGGCGTCCTTTCCCGTAGTGCCTCTGAAGCTCAGGGAACCGCTGCTGAGATGCTGACTGTGCTTCCCGGCCAGGCACCAACTTACTGTGAGGCAGCGGTTGATTCCACCAAGATGCATTTCCCTTTCCCTGCGAGCGATGCTGCACAGGCTGGTCCCAGCTGCCAGCCTCTTCCAGCCAGAAGCGGCTCCGGCTTTGGGGCCACAAGCCGAGGGAGCTGGGATTGCCCCGTGAAAATGCTCCCAGCTGTGCCCTGCCTGGGAGCACAGGAGGTTCCCGGTGGGGGATGAATATGGCAAAATGAAAATATTTGTTTTCTCTCGCAGTGAAAGCACCACGTCAGGAACATACTTCTTCCTCCACCTCAAAACTGCAGATTTTACTAAGACTTGTTTATACCCAGAGATTTTCCAGCTGCTTCTTTCCAGGCTTTTCTCTGGAAGGATTAATTGGGGAGATGAGACACATCCTCTCTGAATTGCAAATGTGAAGACGTTCCTGCGTGCGCCCTGCCCGGCTGTTTGCCGCCTGCCACCACGTCAGGAACATACTTCTTCCTCCACCTCAAAACTGCAGATTTTACTAAGACTTGTTTATACCCAGAGATTTTCCAGCTGCTTCTTTCCAGGCTTTTCTCTGGAAGGATTAATTGGGGAGATGAGACACATCCTCTCTGAATTGCAAATGTGAAGACGTTCCTGCGTGCGCCCTGCCCGGCTGTTTGCCGCCTGCTCCTGCCCCGGATTTCTCTCCGGCCACGCTCAGGGGCTGTGCGGTGTCCCTGGGGCAGAGCAACCGGCGGCACAGGAATCACAGCTGTTCCGGGCATCAGGACGCCAGATCTGCCATGAATCAGTTTTTTAGGGAAACAAATTAACACTAGGCTTTTCGGGAGGCAGGCAAACCACCTGAGCTAAACGGGAAAATAAACGGGGGGGTTCTCTGGGTTCAGAAATTCTCTGCCCCTCACCCGTGCGGCACTGGGGAGGAAAATAAACCCTCCTCTTGTTTTCCATGCTGCTAGGTTTGCTCCCACTGGGGCTAACCAGAGCTACTGGCAGTAAATGTGGGGATGAGGAGTTATGGAGACGTGGAAAGGGGGAGAAGAGGCACTGACCCACCCAGAGACTGGTTCCTCCCCCACCAGCTGTGACCATGGGGAGATGGCTCATGCCCATCCCTGTGGACAGGTGAGTTAAAACACAGGCTTTTCTCTAATATTCCAGCTCATGAGGCCCCTCTCTTTTCCTGTTCCCCTTGTGCCATTGGTATCCCTGCTCTGGCCCTGGGACAAACCTGATGGGGCTCTTGCCCACCTCCCAGGTCAGTGGGATAGCGCCTGTGGTGATGGGGCTGTTGTTCCTGTTGGCACACAGAAAGCTGCTTTCCCCCAGCAGCCTGCTGAGTACTGCAGACCCGCTGGGGTCTCAAAGTGCCCCAGCCACCCAGATGAGCTGTGTCCTAAGGACTCTCTGTGTTCCTGGCTCCTCTGGGCTCTCAGCATGGCACTGTGTTGCCATCCCAGCACTGCACATTCTTTTATAGGGGAATTTTTGCCTCCACAACCAAATAACGCTTCATTCAGTGAGAGTGCCCAGCTCTTGGCATCACCACCACCAAACCTACCCCTGAGCTCTCCTCCATGCCACCAGCTTCCCATTGCCATGGGACCTTCTCACCCTAAACAGCCCAGACCAGAGGCACAGTGATGGGCTGGGCTGGAAGTGCTGACTGGGAGCTGTGGTGTGCCGCTCTCCCACACCTCTGCTGAGCGGCACCTCCGCATCTGAGAGCAAAGGCAGTCAGGATGGAGTTAATCTGTCTCCTGTCCTTGGACATCCCCTGCACAGCAGAGAAGCAGCCTCTCTGAAGAGGAGCTGTCATGCTGCTGAGAAGCCCGGGAGCTTTCTGATGCTCCTTAGGGTAACCTTTTTGCCCATGAGCCCAAACAGGCAGAAGAATTTCACACTGGCTGGGCTGTGACCTGGCACAATGGGCTCTTTAGGGAGCTGGGTCCAACCTGAGCATCTCCCGGTTGGGGCAGAGAGGAGATGTTGGGGGAAATTCAAACAATATTCTCCTGCCAGGTTGCTGAGAAGGCAGCGCAGGTCGTGGTGCCCAGAGCAGCTCCCGGGAATTCTCGCTGCCCTGCTTGCTCCCTGTACTGATCCCAGCCTTGAGCAACGAGCTGCGCTGATGGCAAGGAGCATGGAGGCCTTGCCGCTGGGGGATATTTAGAGGGAAGGTCTGTAAAATGGCACATCTCTATTAAGCCTGAGCTCACCAAGCCCTCCAGAAGAAATCCCTGCCCGCAGGGTGCAGCCGCAGTCGCTCCGTAAGGCACATACAAATGTGTGTTACAGCTGCAAGCTGTGCAGTGCCGCTGCCACCGAGCCGCAAGTGCATTCCGCAGCTCCTGCTCCCCCCAGGTCCCACGCTGCACGGCATCACCTATTTATAACTGCATGCGCTGCAGGAATAATATTAGACTGATGGCCTCACACAGTCAAGCTAAATGTTATTCTATTTACGTGATTTGCTCTTCTTCACAAGCTGTTGGTCTCCCAGATGCCAAAACACTCTGCATAGCATTGCCACTGACTCAGGTTTTTCTCCTTTATTAAAATCTTCACCAACGGCACCCAGTCCCACGTATATTTACCATTATTTCCCAGGTCACCTGGAGTAATTGCATCTACTATTCCTTCCCCAGTCTGATCGATATCCTTGGTAAATAAGATAACCTGTCAGGTCTGTTGTCTCTGTACTTGAGGTACTTGAGCAATTAAATTGTTTTGCTGAAGAAATAAATGCCTCTCACTGAATCTGAGGATGCTGTGACCTTTCATTAGTGACCTGAGTGACTCATCCCTTTTTTGTGTGCACACTGCGGCCTCCCCCCACGCCGTAAAAGATGCACCACGAAGTGCCGCTGCCTGGTGCCCAGCGTAACGGGGAGCTGAGACCAGTGGGAGCTTCTCCTCCAGAATTGCACGTGGTCTTCACACCTCTGCTGGGCTTGGGGGCTCTCACCTTAGGGAGATGCACGGCAGGGACCCTGTGGTGCAGCATCCCAGGGGCTGGATGGGCGTTTGACCCGTTGCACCATTGTAGTTGGGCAGCGATGCCCTTGGCACCTTTTCCGAGCAGCAGCTCCCACTCCCTCAGGCTGTGGAAATCTCTGGCAGGGTGACAAATCCACAATCCTATGTTTTCAACCCATGTCTCTTTAACGAACAGGGCTGTGCTGACCGAACCGAGCCCTTGAAGTGAGGTGGGCAGCTCGGTTGGAGCCAGGTTTCAGCCAGAGGCCACACGCTGTGAACTCTGTATTCACTGAAGGGGGTAAATCCTCCCAGTCCAGTGGGCTAACCCCTTGTACCTCTTCACCCAGCAGCCGTTGAAAGAGGCTGACGGTCACCTTGCAGAACTCGGGGGTCTCTGTGGCTCCGGCATCACTCACTGCTCGCCTAACTAAACTAACTAAACTCAATGTGTTTAGTCTCTTCTTAGAAATCTGTGCGAAGTGAAATAAAGAATCAGAGAGTCCTATCCCACTCCCTACTGCTCACACACAGGAGCCTCTCACCCCCTCACTTTGCTGGGTGCCTCCAGAAACCCAAAGACCCTGAGGACACGATGTGTTTAGTCTCTTCTTAGAAATCTGTGCGAAGTGAAATAAAGAATCAGAGAGTCCTATGCGTTTAGCCGCGGCTGATCGTGATATTTTTCTTCTTGTAGAGGGTTCTGCATGCCAAGAGAAACAGTTTTGTAT
>NW_010253793.1:6997-10839 GCF_000690775.1 Eurypyga helias
TGTACATCTGTATGTGTGCCTGTTAATTCTGCCTGAACGGCTTCCCGGGGCTGACAGCTCAGGACTTCTCTTTAACGTAACAAATCTTGACTGTGTTTGCAGCAAATCCTCAACCGAGAGGGGTTTATTTAATGAGGCAAGAAACACTGCCAGATTTCCAGGCTTGATCTTGATCCCATTAATGTCAGCAGGAGAGTTCCCACCATGTTTGGTTTGTTGGTCGGGTCTAATCTGGGGAAGGGAGTTTAAAACCTGCGTTCGGGTTGGATCTGCAGACAAGTTCCATGCTCCACGTCGCTGTGCCAGAGAGTCTGTGGGAAAAGCAGGAGGCACAGGTGGGATTCCTCTCAGCTGATTTTAGGCATCTTCAAGTCCAGCAACAGATACCCAAGGGAGGAAAAGAGGAACATTGAGCTCATCCTAAGCCAGGACCCCAAAAGAGGTGAAGTGAATTTATTTCTTCCTGCAGAGCCATCCCCTCCTGTGAGGATGTGCAGCTCCAGGAGGTTTGGAGGGGTCAGCAGCGCCCACGTGTTTTGAGCAGGTCCCAGGGGTGACCATGCACCTGCAATGTCCACCAGCTTCATGCTCGTTGCGGGGGAAGGAGCCTCCCTCGAGGGTGAGGGCTGGGGGAAGGAGAGCAGCTTTGCTGCTCCTCACCAGCACTAAAGCCGGCTATGCTGGCCCATGTGCCAGTGGTTTGCCCTTAATTACACATCCAGCTAATAAAGGGAAGGAGGTCATGTCTTCAATTCACAAGGGCAACATCATCTGAAATCCAGGGGATTGCAAAGCATGAGATACCAAAAAACCCTCTCTCTCAGGGGCATCTGCCCAACACACCAGATCCTTAATGGATTTTTGCTGATTTGACAGATGCAGGACACAGAAAAATGAGCAGATTTGTGGCTGCAACTGTCCCTGAGGCTCAGAGATGCCTCTCAGGATAGAAATCTTTAAATCATCATTAATGATGACATGAGGGGGCACTGGAGAAGACAGAGTTGGGCACAGCGATGGCAGGGGGTGAGAGCAGAGTTTGCTGGCACTTCCTATGCAGGGCTCCCTGCCCGGGATGCAGGGATGCTTTATTTCAATCAATCATGCACAGAGTGGGTGCAGTGAGAGGGTGCTGCAGCTCCCATGGGCTCTGGGGAGCTGAAGCTGGCTGTGTAGCATCTTGGATGGGATCCATGTGCAAAGATGGAAGAGCTGGACAGCTTTTGGAGGCGTGGGTATTTTTTCAGAAAAGGAGGAGAATTCAGAGCTCTGGAGAAGCCTAGATCCGGAGAGTGTGTGCAAGGAGCAGAGGCCAGACCTGATCCTAACTGCCTGAAGATGGTACCTACTCCAGAGGGAGAAGAGCACCTCATTTGGGAACTTAAATTTGTCTTTGGGTTTCCTCTGGGTGAGGTGGGAGCTGAAGGTTCTGAGCAGACTCTGGGACCCTGCCTCGGTGCACGCAGTCTCACCGCACAGGCAGCGCTCCCAGCCGCTCCCCATCTGCAGAGCCCTGGCAAACTCATCACCGCTCCCCACATCAGGCAGGCCCCTGCTGCAGCCCGCAGGCCAGCTGGCTCCTGTGCTCCCATGAAGCTGAAAAGAAGCCAGACGACTCACAACTGAGAGCGTTAGGTGTTTATTTGCACTTTAGACATATTAACTTCATCTGAAAGCCAGCCGCGCTCCCTCCGCGCCGCAGCAAAGGTGGGTCCATGCGAGCAGCAGCCGATCGTGATAAATATCGGGCTTTGGTCCAAAGAGCATCATGTCCATGGGTCAGCACTTTCCCAGCACAGGCTGATTTTAACTCACAATTCACTTCCTTCAGCCAAGCTGCGAGATCTGCTCTCGCAAAGCATGTTGCTCCTTTCACAAGGACCCAAACGTTCAAGCTGTCCCTGGTGAGGAACACCAAGAGTAAAAACCAAAATGCCCCTTGGGAGCCTCTGCTCCCCCCAGAGCAGAGATCCCCACCCCCAGCAATGACACGGGCTGCCCTTGCCATGAAATCCTGCCTTCAAACCAGCACTGCCGCTCTTTTTTGTGTGTCTGATTTTTAACAGCCCTGTCTAACCCCCTCGTAAGGCTGGATGTGAGGGTGAGATGCAGCCACCCACCTGAAGATTTCAAGACTCTCCTGGGATTTGCCTGCTGAAAGCAGTGGTTGGGGCTACTGCAGTCATTCACCTTGCAAAAAAACCTAACCCCACCAACAGCATCCAGTGACTTGAAATGTCAATTTGTTGTCTGCTACATGCTCTTCCAAAAAGGAGTGAGTAATGCTAACATACTTTTTTCTTCTGTGAAGGAGGTGGGCAGTGGAGAATAACACAGATCCTGAAGCAGCTCAGTCACCCAGGAACTGGCACAGCTTAATCATATATTTGAAACTGAATATTTTTTGACTGTTTCCATTTCCAAAGCACCTCCCCTGGCAAAAATTCCCCCCTCAGCTGTCTTCCCATGCAGAGAGTTAATTACCGGTGTCCTCTCCTTGGGTGATAGAGGGAATCCTGTCTCAAACCCTTGTCTGCTGAGGGACAGGGGGACACGGTGGGGGGACAAGGCATCGTTCACCCCCATCCCTCACTCACTGGGGAGCCAGTGGGATGGTAGCCAGCTCTGACGCTGCACTGAGAAATACTTCAGGACTGGAGTAAACGCAACGTTTATCTCTTTCCATCTCCAGGCAAAATGGCCAGGTTGAATGGCTTTGCTCTAAAACCTGGTCCCGCTTTGCCCTCTGACACTGGCAGTCCTGTCTGTCCCTTGTGTGAGATCGGAGCTGGTGATGCTGCAGCCACCATCTCTCCACAAAACAGGCATCAAGGCGGGGGGCTGCTCCCGAGAAGAGGCCAAGCGCAAAGTGAAGTGGTGCATCCTTTGGAGGGGGTGTTGGGTACCTCAAAGCTCATCAGAAGCCTCCTCCTCACAAAGAATGATGCCCACCTTCTTCTCATCCTCCTGGCAAGTGGTTTTCCTCCTGAAGGTGGGACTCAAGGACTGGCTGACTCTTTGGCGGATGCTCCTTATGCGTGACACGCAGTCCTCGCTGGTCATCACGTAGAGCAGGGGGTTGAGGGCGCTGTTGAAGCTGGCCAGGGCCCGGGTCACCTGGTAGGAAATGTAGATGTTCTTTAAAGCCTGTGTGCAGGAGCCCTGCAGCTGCCAGCCTCGAGACAGCAAGTTGAGGTTTCTGAAGATGTGGTAGGGGAGGAAGCAGATGGAGAAGAGGACCATCACGAGAATCACCAGCCTGATGCTTCTTCTCCTGAGGCCGACGTCCACGGTGTCATTCCTGCAGAGCGCCACCACCACTTGGCAGTAGCATCCGACGATGATGAGGAACGGGATGACAAACCCAGTCACAGTGACAGCCAGGGTGTACGGCAAGTAAACGCCCAGGTTCTCGTGCCCCGTCGTGTCGTGGCACCGCGTCCCCGTGTCGTCCATCTTGCTGATGGCAAAATCGGGGACTACCTGCACGATGACCCACACCCAGACCACGGCGCTGAGCCACACAGAGGAGGCTGCCCCCTGGCACCTGCCCCGCGCCTTCAGCGGGTGCACAATGCCCAGGTACCGGTGGATGCTGATGCAGGTGAGGAAGCCGATGCTGGCGTAGAGGTTGAGGTGGAAGAGGCCCCTGGTGATCCGGCACCAGCCCTGCCCAAAGGTCCACACTCTGTCGCGCAGGTAGTAGCTGACGAGGAAGGGCAGCGTGCTGACGTACAGCAGGTCGGCCAGGCCCAGGTTGCCCACCAGCACGCCGAGCGGGTGGCGGGCGCGGGGTCCGGTGCAGAGATGCCAGAGCCCCAGCCCGTTGCCCACCAGCCCCA
>NW_010253794.1:0-1476 GCF_000690775.1 Eurypyga helias
TCCGCGGCTTTAGCGGCCCCAAACCTGCCCCGGAGCCACGCACCGAGGAAGGTGCGAACGTGCCGTCAGCCCAGGGGAGCGGGAGCCGCCCGGAGCTGCGTGTCCCGGGATAAACGAGCTGCTGCTCCCGGTGTTGACACAACACAGAGCCACCGGGGCCCCCGCTCCGCCCCCCTACCTCAGGTTGTTCCAGCCCAGCCGTACTGGGAACGTTCGGGATTGACAGGGGAAAGGGGCCACGTCCCCCCCAAACACTGACCTGGCCCCAGCGGGTGCTGCCGGGTGATCCCGGGCTGCTGGATCCACATCCCGCTCTGCTGCTGCCCCACAAAGCCCCGGCTGCGGGGAGCAGGGAGAAGCGTTCAATGGGGTGAGAGGCTGGGGGAGTTGGGGGGTTCAGCCTGGAGAAGGGAAGTTCCAGGGAGACCTCAGAGCACCTTCCAGTGCCTGGGGGGGCTACAAGGAAGCTGGGGGTACCTGAGCAGCTACAAGAAAGCTGGGGGGGGACTTCTTCCAAGGGCAGGGAGTGACAGGACAAGGGGTAATGGGTTTAAATGGGAAAAGGGATATTGAGATTGGACATCAGGAAGGAATTCTTCCTGGAGAGGATGGGAGCACTGGGACAGGTTCCCAGAGAAGCTGTGGATGCCCCATCCCTGGGAGTGTCCAAGGCTAGGCTGGATGAGGCTTGGAGCAACCTGGTCTGATGCTTTAAGGTCCCTTCCCACCCAAACCATCCCGTGATTCTATGAAGTGTTGCTCCCACAGGAGCCCTGGCCGGGCTGGGTGCTATGGTGCGGACCTCCCGCGTGCCCGCAGGCTCGGCCAGCCCAGCTCTCCATCCCACCCGAGGAGCTGGGTACCCCCTCCCCAGGAAGGGGATTCACTGGCACGTTCCTGCTGCGAGTAACTCGCTGGCGGACGACACGACACCCCTCCCCCTCCGGAGCCCATCACCGGACACGAGGCTGCAGCTTTTACTCATGTAACACGTCAGGTTTAAAAACCTCCCCGCTTAAAAAGTAATTGCTTTTATTTTTATCCTGTCCTGACTGCAGCTTCCAGCAGAGGTGGAGATTTCCGTCCTTCCCGGCTGGAAATCCTCAGCCTGATCCACGGGACAGGCAGCGCCACGTCTCGCTCTGCAGCTGCTGGAGCGGAGGCAAATTTGGCAGCTTGCCGAGGATCGACCCCGCACCGGCCAGTGCTCGCCAAGCGCTTCCTAAATGACACAGGACAACAGAGCTGCCCTGGGAGGGAAAGGGCACAGGGTGGGAGCTCCCACCACGCTGGGACAGGCATGGGCTCCAGGGACACTCAGCTTGGCCATCCCCAGCCTGGGGAGCCCAGAGAAAACCAGTCGGGGTCCCCGCTCCCTCCACATGGCACGGAGCAGGGCGGCTGCCGGAGGGACCCGGCACATCCGCGACAGGGACCAAGGGTGGCCAGTCCCGAGCTGGGCATGGAGAATGAACC
>NW_010253795.1:0-25869 GCF_000690775.1 Eurypyga helias
ATTCTATGTCCAGGAGATCCTCCATAGCCTCGTGCTCTCTGAGAAGTACATCACCTCTCGCCTTTTTCCTTAGTCATACCTCATTCACTTCCAGTCTGCATTAGTAGTGTTATTAAGTGTGATAGTAGCGATGAGCCTCCTTCCTATGCTGTGAAGCTTCTTGATCTTGTGCTATCTAGCATGCCAGCCCCAGAAACCTCTGCATATCGTGATTGGGTAATATTGCCTCCAGGAGGTTTAAGTCCTTCTCTCAGCCCTTCTTTAGTTTTCCTATGTGACCACAGGCAGATCTTGATCTGGTCTGAGGTGTAAAAACAGACTTTATCTTTAGATGTTTGTCAACTCATAACCAAGCAAAACAGGAAATTATCTTCCACTTAGTCCACTATTTCCTTCTCTTTTGCTAGAAAGTATTCATTTTACCCAGAAAGCTGAGGTCTTCTGCTCAGTTTCTCAACTAATTTGTTAAAAATCTCCTGTGTAGATAGATGAGTGACTGTTTCTAGCTTTTGTGCCTTGAGCTAGTGTACTGTCAATGCTCTTATGGAGCCCTTTACAGCTGTAGTCATTATTGTCACCACTCTCAGCGGTGCACTGAGACACTGAAGACCTAATTTTATCAAATCAAAGTAAATATATTATGTTGTCTTGTTTCTTTTTAATAAGAAACAAATATTAAAAAACATTAAACTGTGTTTTTTGTTTCCTGGACTGATTTAGAGCTGTCATTTTCTTCTGCAGAGTTCTTATGAGTTTTCTCAGCCTTTTAAAGCTGAGATTTTTTTTTTTTTTTTTAAATACCAGTAGTGCCAGTAGACTGGACTGGGAGAGGTCCACTTTCAAGAAGTTTCTTTTCTTATCAAGAAATCCTTTTCTTGATATTGCCATACTTTCAAGTGTATCTCTTTGGGTAGTATGTTTGTTAGAACAATTGTCTATGCAATTAACCAGTGTTTAAACAAGGACTCTCATTGGAAGATGAATGGGAGGCATGATGGGAGGACAAGAGGCAACAAGCCCAAGTTGAAACATGGGAAAATCCAAGCAGGTGTAAGGAGAATCTTTTTCACCATGAGGACAGTCAAACATTGGAACAAGTTGCTTAGAGGTTGGGCAAACTGTCATTGGTGTTTTCAGAACCCAACCGGATAACGTCCTGAGCAAGCTGCTCTGACCTCAGAGCTGACCCTGCTTTGAGCAGGAGGTTGAGTTAGAGACCTCTTTAGGTCCCTTCTGACATAAATGATTATCCAGTTCATTCACACATACAGTTCCTACACAAGTGGGAACTGTTAACAGTCCTGTAAATTCTCATACTCTTTCATCATATACTTATCAATTTAAACATTTAACTACACACTTAGAATTTCTATAAAGTTTTTAAAACATACCAAGCAAAGTATCTTTTCCTTTGAGCCCCCTTTTACACAGAAGGCTGTATGAGGAAGAAAACAACAAACCAAAACAAAACAGAAGTAAACATAGCACTTTATTTGGGGTCTTTGCCCACATAAGGCAGGCTGAATGTTCCCAGATTTAGCTTGGAGTAGTCACCAATATTATTATGCAAGCTCAGACATTGCGGTAAATAATCTGTAGTAAAAGGTAAGTATATCAATTACTTATAGATATACTGTGCACGTTGCTGTGTGCCTAATATTAATAGTGATTGGAGTGAATACACATGTGTATATTTAAGTTTCCTGCATAGGCCTAATTAATTTGGAATATGTGACTCTGTCACTCCGGTAAGTTGATGCATTTGGTTGCTATATGCCTGTTCAGTGAGCAGCCTCATTTGCTCGTGGACTTGACATTACAGCATTCTGCTTTCAAATGCATTATCCATCCTGAACAGAACACGAACAACATAAAAACCTAAGAAAATGATTCTTCCCTGAAAGATAATGCCACATAATTGAGTCTCTGTATAGGTTGTTTGGAGACAGTAACAAAGAAATGTAAAACAGGATCCCTGAAACTGGTACAGCTTGTAAAATCTTGTTAAGCCATGTTAAAAAAAATACATTAATGCTCCCATTAGAAGCTGCAGTTTATTTATTGCATCCTATTCTTTAGCCCTAGTAGGCATAGGCTTTTTTTAATCTTCCATCCGTCCTTCCCCCTCCCCTTTGAAAGTGCACTCATTGAACTCTTGGCAATTAGTGTAATTGAAATTTATTGACAATGCAGCCGTCTGCTGAAGCTTCATTGTTCCGAGTGCTTAGTGCACAGCGCTATTGAGCAATGCCATGGCAGTGTCAGACAGCTCATACCTTGCTCAATTATATCAATGGACCAGTGACTGCCAAAGGTTCCTTTGGGGGTACGAATGTTACTTAGTGATAAGAGCCTTTCGAAACAGAATCCCTGGGCCCCATCTCTAGTGGGAGATGGAAATGAAATATGTATTTCTCTGCTGTGGAAAATTAATGTAATTGGCTCCCTTAAAAAGCTTTGACAAGTTGACCTGTTTGAAATCTGAGGAGGGCTTATACTGCGGTATCATATTATCTCCAACATAAAACCCCTCCTTTGGTGGCAGTGACAGTGGGATAAAATGGAATTTGAATAGTAATATTAAACTTCAGCTCCATTGAACACGTTCATATATTTTTCCATTTATAACTGCAAGATGGGGTCTTACAGAAATCCTACCTTTTTGTACTGCTACCTAAATTTTTTTGGTTTGATTTATACTAGCACAGGATAGAAAACAATATGTGTGAGAAAGATCTCAGTACTTAGCTTTTCTTCTAAAAGGTATACTGATGGAAATATAAAGGATATGTCAAATGAGAATATTTGATTCAGGCTAATTCTGAAATCAGAGTTAATCTCTCAGACAAATTAATCAATATATTTCTTACATGCAACATGGTTTACATACCAGAAACACATAAGAGCTTGGCACAGCAGTCAAGGAACAAAGCTGAATATCCAAATAGGCATTTTATCTTGTGTTTGAATATAGATGCATACAACAGTTTTGTGTTTTATTGGAATTAAACTACCATGATGGAACAGGAGGCATTTACAATGGACCATGTTCTGCCCAGGCTTAAGCGTCATGAATTTCTACCAAATTCAGTGCCATAGTGTGTTTGAAAATTAGGCAGAGTTGAACTTGGTGTTTTGGGTTTTTTTTGGTTTTTTTTTTTCCCTTTTGTTTGTTTGAGATAATATAATGGCTTGACTATTTATTTAAATAGAATATTGAAAAAGAAAGGAGCTTGAATGTGAAACCTCCACATATAAATCGAGGATGTTATTATTATCTATTTGCCTTTCTATTTGCCTTCTTTTCAAAATAAGAGCAAAATCTTTTATTTGTACAGGTGTGTGTGGTGGTAATTATTCACACTGTAAATTTTTGTGTTAGAGTTGCCTTTGACCTTCAGCATACAGATGAATATCTACTTCTCTTATTCATGGGAGTTCAGGGTATATAGGACTATGGTTCTCATATGTGTTTTTTGGGGGCTGTAAAATCCTCTTTTGTCATCTCAGAAGATTCACCAGTAATGGGAAGAGGCATCTCTGGAATACCAAGGCACCTGAAGTGGCAGAATCTTGGGTGAGAAAAATGTAAGACAGAGGGGAAGGGCAAGTTTATTTGAGGCAAAGAAAACTGCAGCAGAGAAGGGAAGGAAATTACAAGGTAAATTAGTTGGGTTTGCTCTTTAAAAATTTAAAAAAAAAAAAAAAAAGAAGAAAAAAGGAATCAACAACCAAAAATCAGATAAACCAAAGTGAACAAAACTCCTTTGAGTTGTGTGGAGACAGAGCTTGGTGATTACATTGTGATTTGAATTGCTTCATCTGAATCTACCTCTGCTTCTTTGCTTACCATTGACTCTTTCCTGGTATCAGTTTGGATGCCACCAAAATCTCTTCAGAATATCTTTCAACAGGTAAAGTACTGTTAAATCAGAATGAAAACTCTAGCCAGGGTTTGGTCTCAGGTTTAGAATAAACCTGCTTTTCTTCCAAATGGTTTTTTTTTTTCCAGCTGGTTGTTGCTCTGAATTTAGTAACTTTTGAACTCATTGATACGTTTTTAGTGCTAAGAGCTTTAGAAAGAATTCTAGAACTAAGTAGCCTAAAATTTAGCTCACCAGATATAAAATACTTCAACAAATACTTCAGTGTCCAGAGTTAGCTACCTCTTACTTTTGGAAAAAATCATGGGCAAGGAATGTTTAATTCTTCAAATTCTTAAGTGTCAGTACTTGAATGAAAATATGTAAATTATTATAAATGAGGAAATAATTATTTAAAAAATTATTTATTATCAGTATTATTAATATTTAGCGTTATCATAGGATATGTTTGTTAACTGAACCCTACCTTGATGAGCTAGAGTTTATTATAGAGTCTCTCTGAATCTTGCACTGAGTGGTTTCTTTATGTAGTTATCACCCCTTGATTACTGGATGGTAAACTAGTTAGTAAAGAACTAATCCTTTATATCTCGAACACAAGATGTAATCAAAGCTCAATCATCAAACCTATTCTCCTAGAGATCTTCAAAATGCAGTCATCTTTCTTCTGCTTCTCCACATGAGAATCTTACAGAAGATAAATATATATATTATACTGGATTATTTATATAACTTTAAATAATTTCCTTTAATCGCATTAAACTTCAGTGAATGTTGTGCATGTGATGGGTTTAAAGCTTTCATCCTAACTTCATAAAAGTTCTTTCAGAGCCTGCAGTAGAGAAAGATCATTCTGAATTGCTACTAACTAATGTAAGCATGCAATTATTTTAAATGTTCCTCCCAGGGATTCTCTTGGTAAAGTATTTTAAATTCATATATAAAAAATTAATGACAATGTGAGTTTAACTTCCTCTGAAACTGGGCTGACTGCAATCATTACATAGAGAAAATTATTAAAATATCTTTATTTAGAGGATAGTATTGAGATGCACACTTTTTTGCTTAATAAATTGCTCTTCTGAACTTTTTAATATTGTGTGCTGGTTTTGGCTGGGTTAAAGTTAATTTTCTTCACAGTAGCTAGCATGGGGCTGTGTTTTGGATTTGTGCTGGAAACAGTGCTGATAACACAGGGATGTTTTCATTACTGCTGAGCAGTGCTTACACGGAGTCAAGGCTTTTTCTGCCTTTCACACCACCCCAACAACGAGTGGGCCTGGGGTGCACAAGAAGCTGGGAGGGGACACAGCTGGGACAGCTGACCCCAGCTGACCAAAGGGATATTCCATACCGTATGACATCATGCTCAGCATATAAAGCTGGGGGAAGAAGAAGGAAGGCGGGATGTTCTGAGTGATGGTGTTTGTCTTCCCAAATAACCATTACATGTGATGGAGCCCTGCTTTCCTGGAGATGGCTGAACACCTGCCTGCCAATGGGAAGTGGTGAATGAATTCCTTGTTTTGCTTTGCTTGTGTACGTGGCTTTTGCTTTAACCTGTTAAACCGTCTTTATCTTAACCCATGAGTTTTCTCACTTTTACTCTTATGATTCTCTCCCTTATCCTGCTGTGGGGGGAATGAGTGGCTGTGTGGTGCTTAGTTCTGGCTGGGGTTAAACCCATATGTTGACATACAGTGAAATATACTTTACCTTTCAAATCAACAGGCTACCTAATACTTGATTAAATAATCTGTATTTAGTCTTATTATATTGCTGGTTTCCTTCCATGCATTCTGCATACTGGCAGATACGAAGCTTAGGCAACTTGCTAGCCACTTTAGAGGATAACTATAGTCTTCAAAAGTACTTTTAAAGTACCATTATTTTCTTTAATTCCCCCACTGATGCAAACATAGTATTTTATTTTAGGCATTTTGTGGATTAAATAAAATATCCATGGCATTATCAGCTCAAGAAACAGGGAGAGGGGTGAGAGAGCTGAAAGTAAATATGAAACTCTTGTGTATGAGTACATGTACATCTGGAGGAAGAAAAGGATCCCCATAGCTCTAAACCTGGTTACATCTGTTCTAAAACCTCATAAATTTCTGCTTAGCAGTCCAGCTGGGCAGAATCTTAAAAGAACATCAAATAGATACTCGTCTTGATAAAGCAATTATGTTGTCAGTTCCCTTGATCAGCAAGAGCTTGACAAAGCATGCTCCAAACTTGTAATTTTAGCCTAGAGCTCACAAAACTTGAAGCGGTGATCTACGGAAAGGAATGAATTATCGGAAGATAGGGGTTTTCATGAATCGTTCCTTAAGAGCCAAATCTTGGCCTGCAGTAATTCAAAAGTTGGGCAGTACCAGCCCTGGGGTGGAGAGAAAGAAGAATATTTAGGCAGTGAACGTGCTGTCGCTCCCAGCTGACAGCTCCATACCATAACTGTCAGCCGTGACATCTATCTTAAGAGCGTAGCACTTTTCAAGTTCTTTTGTGTCTGTCATTCAACTATGGATATGCTGCGTGAAATCCCGGCCTTGCAGACAAAACTGTTGCTGACTGCCCAGATTTCATGCCCTCTGTGTGGATTTGGGGAGAAGCTCTCTCTGCCGTGTGTATTCCTGAATTTGCACCCCGGGGCCTGAATGCTTGGAGTCTCTGACCAAGATGAACGGGGATGTGAGTTAAGCAGTTGCGCAGTAAAGAGGAGTAGAAAACTTTATACGAGTCTTCCCTTGAGTGCTTGGACTGAGGTTGCGCTGGGCAACCATGCAGTGCTCCATGGGAGAGAAAGGCAAACTATAGGAAATGCCTTGAATGAAGTGTGTAAATTGTAATCATGAGTTATGTGTGTAAAACAGCAAGAATTTGGAGGGAGTAACTGGTATCTGCATACTTACGTACTACTTAGACTATGCTTTGTGTCTCAGAGTATCTATGGCAGTTATCATTATGGAGGTTTCATTGTTTTGTTTTGGCTTATTTTCCTCCTCAAATTAGAAAATTCATTACTAAAAGATTCCAAGTCGAGGGGGAAAGAAAAATCTTTCAAATTCTATTGTGTAAGGAAACATAAATTGAAATATAAATTTCTAATTTTTACCTCAGTCTTATTTAAATGTCAGGAAGTTAAAAAAATTGATGGAGCCAATGTAGTACATTTTGGATTTTGTGACACATAATGTCCTGTTGAACCAATGAAAGATGGCAACTTGACAGAGGTACACATATTAGATCAGAATCGTACTGTGTGTTTCCTTGAAATTTTGCTAGTTCACTGCCTGGTGCTTTTTAATTCATGCTAGTACATAAATTTGACACATTGAAGTATTGAGTATTCAGCATTAGGTTTCTGATAGAGCAAATGCAGTCCCTTGGCTGTCCAAGAGCATAAGTGGATTGAAACATGATCACAACGCCTGGGAGAAATCCTTCTAATAGGCACTGGAGAGGGTCGACATTTTTAAAGGATAAAAGCATATGGTAGTCATACAAGAAGGTGCTCCTTTGAGACAGAATTAACATGAGATATTGATAGTAGTTCTTTCAGATTAACATGTTGCATAGTCATTACTGGTTTCGTTTGCATTTACTTAATGCATTTCTTCCAAGGTACTTTCTTGAGAGGGATTGTCTTCTAATAAACACTGGGACCAAGTGATGTGTGATGTAGGAGATGTTCCAGCATATTCTCTGACAAACATGCTAGAAAGGCTGAAATACTGTTGCCTGTTATGAAAGTGCAGAAATAACCTGTTGAAAGGTGAAAAAGATTGGAGAGTTCTTTGTGAAGACATTGAAAAACCTACAGTAAATGGGAAGAGTGGGATTTATAAAAGCTCTTATCTTTTGGCCTCCCATCACTGGAGATTTTACATGTTTGCCTGTGCCTTCGCAAACTTCCTTAGAACACACTGTTAGAGTGGTCTTTGACAGAAGGAAATGAGAGGTAAAAAAAAAAAAAAAAAAATTCACAAATTTTACAACAAAATGAATGTTTTGTTTAGTAAAAGGTTGGTAGTGAGTGTTTGTTAAGCAATGAGTTTTGTCGTCTGGAATCTAGGACATTTGCCAGTTAATTGAACTTGCACAAGACAGGTTACTCAAAATTTGAATATCAGTAATGTTTAGTATAGCTCTGCTTCGTATTCAAACCTTACTCTTCATACCGCTATTTAAGAAAGATTACGTTGCCCTGAGAAACATCTTGATGGCTTTATGACAAAATAGAAATTGAAAAGATACATGTAAATGGGTTTAAACAATGTACTGCTATAAAGATAAAAATGCTACTGCAGTGCTGGGCAGTGTTCCAGGTGTATCAGTTATATATATCTACTTAGGCTTTAAAAACAAACAAAAGAATATCCGAGAGCCTCAATAATATACCCGAAAAAATGTGTATTATACTTAGTGAGCTAGCTATTCCAAAAATTTGTTAACATAAAATCTTACCAATATTTTAAATCTGAAATGTTCATTTGACTGAAATGGAGTAAATGATTCTATGACCTCCTGCTAATGAGAAGTTTTTATTTGTTCCTCTTTTTTTTGCCTCATGGTACAGTTCCTTTGTTAGGGCTATGTCCTGGGTTCCTCTCTCCTACCCTATTTTGGACAATCAGACCTAAAATCCTGTTGGCGCAGAACACTTAACCTTTATTTAGTCTCACTGGGCAAAAGGAACAGGAATTGTATTCCAGACAGGGAATATCATGCATTATGCAGGGTAATACACATTATGAAAGGGGAGTATTATAAACCAAAAAAGCAAACAAACCCCCCTAATATTCAGAAATCCTCCTAAACCTAAGGCAGAACAAAACAAGTCTCAAACCAGCCAAATGAAAAATAACTTTAAAAAGGCAAAACAAAACAAAAATACATTAAAAAAAGTGCTTGACATTTCTTTTTTAGGACATCCAGGGAAGTTGTGTCATAATGGAAATTTTGGTCCATTGCCATCTGTGCTAAACAAGGACAGTGTGAAAAACAAATCTAATGGTATATATATTTTTTTTGGGAGGGGGAGGGGTCTGTCTTTTGTTTTGTTAACTCTGATAGATCCTGAATTAGTTTTCTTTCCAATTTTGGGCTGAGAACAAGAAAGCTGTTCAGGTTTGCCAGACAACTACATCATCACTTTCTCTATAACTTCCTGCCCTAATCTGAAGAAGTCTATGGGATGTGTTGCTTGCCATAATGTCAGTAATGAAACCCAGTGGTTTCTTTAGCATGCATCTGTATTTGTTATTACGTGTTTTATAAGAGGCATTGGCAGCGTAAACAATATTGTATGTTTTCCAGTGTGTGCAGCAACTTACGGCGTTTTTTGGTGTTTCCCTGATCTAAAAAAAAGGAGCATCTGACTGGTGCTTAGAGTTTTCATATCCAGGCACTTTTTTCTATTTATTACTTTTTTTAGTTTTGGCATTTTTTTTAACATTTTGTAGGGGAAGTCAGAGGAAAGTGTTAACTGATGAGCCTTGATCTGCAAATTACATTCAGTTTAGAAGGTTTTACGCAGTCCAACTCTCACTAAAGTAAGTCACAGTCCTGATCACTTTGTGGGGAGTAGAAATAGTCCATTATATTTTTGGTGTGTTTTTGCTTCAGAGTCACTAGAAAATGGTAATAGCTTTGAAAGAGGCAGGTAAATTTAGAAATCTCAAGCAGAATATGTATAGCCATTTCTTAGTGTACAGGATTTTTACGTGAATTAGTATAAACAGTGCTGGCTTGCTGAGATGTGGATTACTGTAAGTTTGCTGTTTTTTTGTGTAAGCAGTCTCACTTATGCAGGAAAACAAATGCATATCAATGTGACTAACATACCCTGAAATTTCTCCATGTCATTCTATAGGAACTATAAATATGAAGCAGAATGACGTTAACCTGATTTTTTTAATACCAAAGGCAGCAAGTGGAAAAATGTCATAAAATCAGATTTTGTATGACTGTCAGCTTGTCACCTACGTAATTTATGCTGTAAAAATATGAATACAGCAGGATGCTATACATGATTTATAAAGATATAAATAGTAAACACTGCTTGAAATATATATATATATTTTATTGCTAGCTGATCTCTAACCCCATTGTGTAAGGCTGAAAATTGAACTTGTTTCACAATTTTAAACTTTTTTCCTCTAGCAATCATTCACATTGGAGAGGGGCATTCTGAACTGGCAGGCAACTGTGAGACCAGCTAGATTTCTGAAACCTAACCTAGAGAGTCATGCAAATACAACCTCAGACTATTAGTAGGTGGCATTGTTGTCATATTTTAAACCATAAAAATATAGAAAATATAGAGGCTTTTTGACAGGTGATATTTTCTCTATCTTGAAGAGCATTCTGGCTGTACTTTTGAACATTGTGAATGTCCTGAGTCTTGGGAGGAAATAGCAAAAGGTTTGTTTTGGCGGGGGGAAGGGGTAGGCACAGAAAACTGCTAGAATTTTTAGGGTACAAAAATTCATTTACAACTTATAAATGTCATCAGTGAAATGTGAGTGTGCTTTTTTGGATAATAATTGAGAATGAATTGGTATATGTAATACTGGATTTTGTCCCTGTAAATTGGTATACTGATATGGTATTGACCATGAGGTCTTTCGTTTTGAGTCCAGAGGAGGCCATGAAAATGCTCAGGGGGCTGGAGCACCTCTGTTATGGGGACAGGCTGAGAGAGTTGGGCTTGTTCAGCCTGGAGAAGAGAAGGCTCCAGGGAGCCCTTATAGCCCCTTCCAGTGCCTGAAGGGGCTACAAGGAAGCTGGGGGGGACTTTTTACAAGGGCCTGTAGTGACAGGACGAGGGGTAATGGGTTTGAATTGAAAGTGGGGAGGTTTAGATTAGATAGCAGGAAGAAGTTCTTCCTGGAGAGGGTGGTGAGGCCCTGGAACAGGCTGCCCAGAGAAGCTGTGGATGCCCTATCCCTGGAAGTGTTCAAGGCCAGGCTGGATGAGGCTTGGAGCAACCTGGTCTAGTGGAAGGTGTCCCTGCCCATGGCAGGGGAGTTGGAACTAGATGGTCTTTAAGGTCCCTTCCAACCCAAACCATTCTGTGATTCTCTATCAGGGATAGGTAGGCATGCCAGTTAGTAAAGTTCATTCACTATGTTCCCATGTGACATCCCGTTACTGGTTACTATCGTAGCTTTATATGGCTTTGTTAGACATTAAGACCAGATTTTTGTCTTAGACATAGACATAGTCTATGCTGCGTCCAGCTGTGGAGCCCTCAATATCAGAAGGATATTGACCACTTGGAGCGAGTCCAGAGGAGGCCACAAAGATGCTCAGAGGGCTGGAGCACCTCTCCTATGACAAAAGGCTGCGAGAACTGGGCTTGTTCAGCCTGGAGAAGAGGAGGCTCCGAGGAGACCTCATTGCAGCTTTCCAGTACCTGAAGGGGGCCTACAAGGGTGCTGGGAGAGGACTTTTTACAAGGGCCTGTAGTGATAGGACAAGGGGTAATGGGTATAAGTTGAAATCAGGGAGGTTTAGATTAGATGTCAGGAAGAAATTCTTCACAGAGAGGGTGGTGAGGTACTGGAACAGGTTGCCTAGAGATGTTGTGGATGCCCCATCCCTGGAAATGTTCAAGGCCAGGCTGGATGAGGCTTTGAGCAACCTGGTCTAGTGGAAGGTGTCCCTGCCCATGGCAGGGGGGTTGGAACTAGATGATGTTTAAGGTCCCTTCCAACCCTAACCATTCTATGATTCTATGATAGTCATTTCACTGCTTTTTTTTCTTCTTTTCTTTTTTTTCTTTTTTTAACCACTCTTCAACCAGGCTGCCTGAGCTGCCTCCCAAGCCAGTCTGAATGACTATTATTATTATTGTTATTAGTATTATGGCTTTTGTTTTTTGGTGGGAGTTTTCTTTGGATTAAGTTTCTTGAGCTAGGGTATCAAATGCTGTATGTCTTGGGGAATATTTTAATGTCACATTATTTCCATCTCTGGGTAATCATCTGTCACTTTAAATACCAGTGTCAAGTAAAGACTTCAAGTCCCTCAGGCCAAAAAGCTCATGCTTTCCTCCACTATAAATTAGGGCGTATTAGGACTTACCTTCTCTTACAGCTTGTTTTTTATCCAATTGCTGCTGATGGTGACCACCTGAACAGAAGTTCTTCCCTGAGGTACCTAATATTTAGTCGTTGACTAACGTGCAGGAGAAAAAAAGGAGGCTTGGATGATACCCTGGTATTTGGAAAAGAGTTGAAGAAAACCTACTGTTGTCTGTCCCACAGCTGTTTCTGAAGGCTAGGGTCACTGCACTGTCAAACACTAGATTGTTTGTTCCTTTCTAAGGAGAACCTTCCTAACACAGATGGGCTTATTGCTAGGTGCCAAGAGAGAGGTGATGCTGCTAAGGGGATTGCTCACCTGAGTAAGGCAAACCTGCTGTGTGAGTGGGATCCCAAGGTCTCTCTTTTCAGGCAACTCTTTCATTTTCATAATCTCATGTTGAGAAACCGCACAAGAGTCTCGTGAAGATACTCTGCAGATGTTACTGGATAATCAGTGTAAGGATCGATCAGTTATTGCAGGTTAGTGGAGGTACTAAAAATTTGTCAAGTGTGTAGACAGCAAACCTTGTGAATCTTGTTCAAAGTAGCTTGTAGAGGAGACCTTTTTCTACCACATCAAAACAAATCCATCTCTGCGAAATTCAAATGAGCTGAAGAATAATGACTTACGTGGCTGCTAGAACTGCCCATCCTGAGGAAGGCTGTCTGTGTTTGCTAACATAACATCTCTCTCACCTTGCAGGAAGTCTGTCAGAGCTGATGTGTTGTGTAACTTTGAATTTGTCCTAAGCTGCAAGCAACATTCACAGCTTCACAGAGATTCACAGAGTGGTAGGGGTTGGAAGGGACCTCTAGAGATCACCTGTTCCAAAACCCCGGCCACAGCAGGATCACCTATAGTAGATCACACAGGAACAAGTCCAGGCGGCTTTTGAAAGTCTCCAGGGAAGGAGACTCCACCCCCTCTCTGGGCAGCCTGTTCCAGTGCTCTGTCACCCTCACAGGGACGAAAGGGGTTCCTTATGTTCAGGTTGAACCTTCTGTTTGCCAATTTATGGCCGTTGCCCCCAGTCCTGTCACTGGACACCACTGAGAAGAGCCTGGCCCCATCTTCCTGACACCCACCCTCTTAGTGACCTTGTGCTGGAAACTCTCCAGTAGTTCCTTGTCCTTCTTCAACTGAGGAGCCCAGAACTGGACACAGTTCTCCAGGTGAGGCCCCACCAGCGGAGACTAGAAGGGGAGGATAACTTCCCTTGACCTGCTGGCCATGCTCTTCTTAATGAAGTGCCAGCCTCCATGCTCATAAAACACTTCATCTGACTGCCTGACACCTCTAGTTCCCCAGCCTAAATGTAAAAAGCAAGTATAGGTCATCCTTTCTTTTTTTCCCATTCATGATAAGCCAGACCTGGGAAGGAGAAGAGGATAATGGAGAACCCCTGAAAGCGCAGGAGGAGCAAGTACATTGCTCTCAAGGAGGAGTGCAAAGCCATGAAGGAACTGTGAAGTTTGTATTAATTATGGATCTTTGATGGGTGTATGAAGAGCAGAGAAACTTCATACAATTGGTAATTAGTGAACTAGTAGTTGAGATTTGATAAGAAATTGTAAGTTCTATACTGCCTGTTAATCAGCAGGAGCTTCTAAAGCAGGACCCAGGTTTATCTTTGCATGCCAGGTAGAGTTGGCACAGTAACTTTCACACACCTTCCTTAATGGGAGGTCAGAAGATTTGCCAAATATGTAGCAGAAATACCTTAAAACTTTTTTCAATGGGATTTTCATATCGAGGTCACAATTTTTTCTCTTGTTTGACTCATGATATCTGAATGTTTGAGACTGGTAATAGTAGTATCAGATGAGAAATGCTAAGGCCTCAAAAGTTGAGACTGCTCCTCACAACTCGGGAGGAGCTAAAGCAATACACCGATTATGCAAATTAGTGTATTTCTCATTTTGTACAGTAACAGAGGACTGGACACTGTTAGAAGGTCTGGGACATGAACTAAAACATCTGGTGGTTCTTTCAGGTTTCCAGCTGTTCAAGCTGGTGTAGATTATACTTTATGGCCATGGTTCTTCCTTTTATGAATGTGTATGAAGAGAGGTCTCCTTTGCTGCATTTCTCTAGTTGGTTATTCAATAACATCAGTTTTAGGCTTTGCTCTGCAAAATACCTCTGTCCTGAAGCAAACTGAACTGCTCTAATGCATATGAGTGAGAACCTCACAGCAGAATCAGCCAAAGAGCTGGATTATTAGGAAGCATAAGACCTATATTCATCCTTGCCCACTTCCCTGCTCTGTTTTTTAGCTGCTCTATAGCAGAATACAGAGTCTGGAATTCCTGAAGTGCTGGCTGGATATAAGCACAGGATATGTTGACAAGATCAACATTATTGCAGTATGCTATTAGCCAAAATTAGTTTTTGGTGTTTAAGAGAAGTTTTACATCAGTGTGTTAAGAATGAAGGCTGCTTCTGTGGTGACTGAATACAGTGTACGGAGTTACTACCCTTCTACACAGCAGCATACTGCACATGCATGAATGAGTTTTATAGTTGCATGAATATGCTAACCTGTTTGTCTTGAGGTGCCACAATTTTTTCATCATGGTGCTGAGTGTATGGCCACCTTTTTTCATGCTGGCTTGACCTGGTCTGTGACTTTTCCATGGAAGTTTGCACAGGTCTGCATCACAGGCCTCTAGGGCTTTCATTAATGCTACTAGAAGACAAGTCAAGATAAATAAGGAGATAATGTACTTATATTGACTCCCGAGAGCATTAATATCGTATTTCTTTGGTCTGGAGAGGTGTACTTTCAGAAGTATTGCTGGTGTCAAGAGCAAGTTGTCCAAGTGACAGTTTATTACCCATTCTTCTCACTGTGTCTCCAGCTAAGTCATTGGAAGGGGGTGATAAAAATTTTTCATTCAGGGCAACCATGAAATTGCTTCCTGATTCCTCAAACCACTGAGACATAAGACAAATCTTACAGCCACCATCTAAAAACATACTAATGTGTTAGAGGTACATATTCCATCACTGGAAGCACTGCCACCAGATAAGGCAGTTATGAATCAGTATGTTTTTGATCCCAAAAGGACCAGTGGTTTACTCCACTGATGGAGAAGTTTTGGTGTGTATAACAAGGAAGACAAAATCAGCGATTCCAGCTGAGCTATTGTACAGGATTTTCATCCTTGGATCCCATTTTTTAGCTGTCAGTCAACAGGTTGGTTCTGTGGTCCGTAATTTACCTGCACAGGCCAGTTGGCTGAGGTAAAACCTTGCCCCCAGCTATGGAAATTGTCTCTGTTTAGGCAAGTTGAAGGCTGCTGTATTTGTAACATGAGAACAGGAGGTACTATACATGCAAATGACAAGGACCATGCTTTTGTATATTGTCTCTTCTAGTGCTTATACTACAGTTCACTAATACTGTATTAAAAAATTAGCTTTGTCTTCTACCATGGAGATAAGTTTGGGAAGCCATGAAGTCCTCAGCATTCAGGTTTTCTATAACTGTGGCTAATGAGTACAGTAGTACTGCAGAACTGTATTTTCCATGTGTGTTTAGACCATATTTTGGCTGAATGTATAAACAGTATAATAGTTTAAAATAAATATTTAGCATAGATCTTTTGAGATCTTCTGGAGTAAATATTTAAATATATATTTAAATGATTTCTCCCCCCGCCCCCCCCAGATCTGTGTGTGTTTTAGAGAGTTTGTTCTCTTTAGCAGATAATTATAAGACAGTTTGAATTTTTCCCTCAGGGGGTTTAAAAATGCTAACACCTACTGAAACTGTGTTAAGAACCATTGTCTTCATTGTCTGAATATTTTGTAATCTGTCTGAGACAATCTTCTTTAAAGGTGGTTTATTTTGTAGACTTAACATCAAAAGAGGTTTCTTTGGTAGTATAGAAAATATGTGCTTTCAATGTGGTTCCCCCCCCCTCCCCCCCCACTTGTACAGTGTTTTGTATGCTAAATTTTTTTCAAGGGAAACTCACTTTAGAAACTCACTCTTCACACATACAACAGAAGTCAAGAAAAGCATACTACTGTTTATTCCATTAGATCACACGGTCAATTAATCAAAATTTGAATGAGTATCAAGATGTAGCCTTCATTCTGTCTGCTTATTAACTTTCATTATGTGTAAATCTAAGGCATAATTGTTAACAGGATGGATTATGCTGTAAAGTTTTTTTTCCTATAACAGCATTCCTTCACAGGTCCCCTTATTAAAGCATATCCAGGGTGATATATTATGTTAAGAAGGTTTAAAACATAAGGTGACAATGACCTTCCCTTTAATTAACTATGATGGAAATAAAGGTGAGAACGATGATGATGAAGCTCTGCTGGAGACCATAAATCATCTGCTGCACTGGTTAGACAAGACACAGCTACAAAAATAACCTTGCAATTCACAGGTTAAACGGCTCTTCCATTGTGCTGCATTCACTATTGTTTTTATTTACATACATACAGATAACTTCAATTTTGTGGCAGTGTAAAAAATGTCTTTGATCAAACAGTGAGCTGTTTTCTGAATATACTTGAAAATACTTAAGTGTGTTTGTTTGTGAAAATATCACTCAATATTCCAGCTTTTAAATAGCAAAGTGGTATACACAGCAGTGGAATGTTGGGATACTTCTGTGTTTTCCTATAGAAAACTGTGCTATAAAGGACAGAAGGCTGTCTAATGTTTTATTGTAAGGTACTTCTTTGTTTCCTCTAATGATTCTGGGCTTTCACCACACTATCTGAGATGAGATTGCCAATTATATTTTGCAAGATCTGAAAATGGTTTGTAACTTACTTAACTAGGTTTAAGAGCCCATCACATGTTCTTACCAATAGAACTACTTTGTTTATGACTTTATCTGAGAGTTAGTGTGCTGTACCACTTAGTATACCAAACAGAGTTTGCAGTATAATGGGAACACTTAAATTTGAATTGCAGTTCAACAGAAGTCATAAAAACATTGACTAGTGTCAACTGCTGCACAATAAAGTAAGCAAGACTTTTGTCACCTTGACTATCAACAGTAAAGAAAAGGACATAATCCTGTAAAATCAGAATAGATTCAGAAGCTTTCCTATTAGATTAAGGAAAAACAACCAAACAAACCAAAATATTGGAAAGTACTACAGAATATTTTATACTTCCTTTATGTTGTATATCTCGATTTATCCATGGAGATGTGCTCACGGTCTTTGTGACTGGTAAATCTGAATTTGGGAAACAAAAAGTCTGGTGGAAAAAAAAAAATGCTAGAAGGTTTCAAATTGGATGTTAACAGGCATTATGCAACAGAATTTTAAGGTAGAGGTAGGTCTTGCAGAACTTGAAAACACCTGAAAGGAATGAGTATAACACCAGAAAGCCCAGGATTAACTGTCTGTTCTTTTCTGTGTTGTAGTGCCAGCAGGCATTGCTGGGTTAAGTTTTGGGTGGTAACATACTTTTTAAAAATTTTAAGATAGGAGCATGAAGTTTTATCTTAGGCTGTTTCCCAGCTGCCTGAATTTACCATGATAAGATAAATCATCAGAGCAGTTTTGGCTTTTTGAAGTGCTGAAGCACAAATGAAGTGATCATGGATGGAGAGCTAGCTATCTGGGAGTTGCTTTTGAGGAGATGGACTTCCTAGGGCAGTGAAATGTGATATAGTTAAGTAACGTTGGTATATTTGATTGTCCCTTTATGTGTTTCAACAGTGTGTGAGAAGGGGAATAATAATTCTTATTGCTTCAGTATGTCTTGTTTGTAACACTTCCGCAGAACATTATTTTTTTTAAGGTATGCAGTCTGAATTAGTCCTTGCTCTGTGTGTGTGGGTGGCAATGCGCATAGGTCTTGAGGCACAGGAAACATTACTGAGCTTGAAATCAAGCATACCTGCTGGGAAGTGTGCAAGTGATGCACTCTGCATTCTGCAATTATCTTTCCCTGGTTATCCAGTCAACAACACAGAGGGAACATTAATATGGGTTCCTCTGGTGCCTTCCTGCACATGTTGAGCAAATAACAGGGGTGACTGGGACATCATCAGTTCCAAATACCACAGCAGTATTAGGGAAGTGTTGAGCCGTGGTACCTCCAAATGCTCCCAGTACTCTGTCTGGGTAATCTTGTAAATCAGACAATAATGGTGGTAATTCCTTCTCAGCTCACCTTTAATGCTTGGTGTGATGCTTGCTACTTAATCAGGAGATATCACAATGATGTGGGAAATGATGCTCAGCATTTGCTGCAGCTCATGCTCTTTCACACTACTCAATACTCTGCCTTGATCAGTAGGTGGCCCAACTATTGCCTAGTCCCTAACAAATGAACATCTTTCTAACATTATTTGCACACTTACTGTGGGCACACCTTCGGATGTCGTTGATCCCCTTGAAACTCTGAAGACTTGTTTTGAACGAGTTATTCCAGCATTTCTATGAGAACTGCAGTCTCTATCTGCTTTTCACAGTGTTTGGATCTCATTTTATATCTTAATAAACATTTTGAGTGGAATGTATTGTTACCATACAAATGTAATACAAGATCCTAAAGAGTAACACTCTGGTGCTGGTGTGACACACTCACATATTTTACCAAAACTACTATTTTTGAGTCAGTGGAGAAAAACGCTGGTGTCACAGTAGTGGTGAGTTGGTGATGGGTCAAAAGTCTGTAATAGGGTAGCAGAAGTGTCAAGCATTAAGGGCAGAGCTAGTAAGAGCCACAGGCAGATCCCAGCTTGACTTCTTCCTGCAACAGTGGCAACAGACTCCAGAGTTTCAGGCCAGAATGCAGAGTTCATCTCCTCAGTTTAATTTACTCTGAAGTAGCAGGTCAATAGCCATTCTCCTGTAAATAATAACAAGGGGCAAACTTTGAGGGAAAAAGGGAAATTACTTTGCTGCTGCTGCTGTCACCTCTTCTTCTCTGGGTCTGTAAACTTCTTGGCTGTTACAATCCAATTTGACGAAATCTTGTTTGAAAGAACAGATTTTTTTTTTACTATTGCTGTTAATTCATAGAAAGAGTGCTTAGGTGTGATTCCCTCCTACTACTTTATCACGTTTGTGGTTGGTAAAAGGAATTATTTATTAGATCATTATTAGAAGGAATAGCTTTCAACAAGGTGCTTTAAATACCTGTTTTTCATAATCTTGCATTGATGCCCTGACCTATTTAAGTAGTGAAGTTCCACAACAATTGCTTGGTATTTCATAGGCCTCCCACAATTCCTACATATTTTTTGTCTGTACATTGTCTCTGACTGGCCTCCAAGTTTTTCTCAATGTTTTATTTTCCCATTCTAATAAGTTCTTCAAGACTCACACCCACACTGGAGCCAAACGTAATTTGTAATTAATGTGGTGAAGTTGAAAACTGTTTTTATAGCTTTTTTTTTTTGACTTTCAAGATTTCAGTATAAAGGGATATTGTTGTTAACTTCTATATTGGAAATTTGGAATACACATGAACAGTACTGAACAAATGTTAAATAAGGTAAAGAAGAGATATAAACAAGGGACAAAGATCAGAAATAAGGGATTTGGTGTAAGTGAGGCTACTTTTTAAAGTATCAGGTTGGCTTGTTCATGGCAAGGAAAGAGAGGAATAAATTGTTGCATTTACTTGTCTAATGGCCATTAGAAACCTAGAAAAAGTTCCCATGAAGATGCATAGGTATACAGTTAAGAAATGTGGTTAGACTTGTTATATTTAAAGTAAACATTGCTTATTGCTTCTCTGTCAAAGGAGAAACATTTCTCTGATGACTGGTGGGTTTGGTTTTTTTTTTAATGGATTTGGATGGAATTCTCTTACCTTACACTGAAATTCCAACTTATAAAAACACTTTGAGTTTTGAGCAACCAAACTGAATACATATTTATAGGCACACAACTTCCAGGTTTTAAGGAAAAAAAACCCCTAGGCTGGGAATCTGATTTAGATCGTGTCATAAAATCTATGAAAAGACAACCTACATATGCAGTTCAGTAGCTGAAGTCTGGTTTTGTAGTAGTTTTAATGAAAGTAGTAACATCTCTTGCATTTTTAGAAGGCTGTAACAATTATAAACAAACTTTTCCATGTTATGCAATAGGCAGTTGCATATATGCATGTTGTTGAGCATATCTCAGTGTGTTGAGTTCCCTCTGTAAAGGGGGTCTCAGCCAGTACTTGCATCATCTGCTGGATCTGCACATCTATGGGGGACTATACATTTGCATAGCCTTTAACACGGGGTTCTTGGTACATGATTTACGTATGCTGTATCTATGCCCTCCTGATTACTTAATATGAATTAGACGCAGCCACTGTTTTAATGTTGGACTAGTTTCAAGTACATTTTTTCAGGTAAAATTTTACTAAGAAATGCCATTCACCTTACATAATTCTGTAATGCAGACTCATATTTAGGATTTGTAATGAAATGAAAAGTTGGTTTTTAATATTGTGGAGGGAGGGAGATAGCAATGCAGGTTTGCTGCTGCTTTTTCTGGCTTCTGTTGATTCCTGTTTAGGACAGCAGGGAAGAGGAATTAGTTTCATAGTTTAAATACTAGGTACCATTGTAAGAGATCTTTTAGGTAAAGGGTGATGTTCTAACACAACTTTTCATAGGTTGTACTTAAAAAAATAAAAAATTAAGTTAGTATATAAATCAACAGATGCATCCCATCCCCTTGAGCTTTCTGAAATATGACTGAATTTGCTTGTAACTTTTTGCTTTGATTCCAGTTCATAATGAGACAAAAACGTTATGGATTATTAATAAAATGAAAGACTGTTGAAAACAATGACTTTGGATCAATCTCAGATTTTGAAATCAGGAATTTTGGGGGGTAGTCAACAAAACCTTTTTTCTTTAGTTAAGGAAGTGGGAAAGTTGGAAAGCCCCCACTATTACACTTTAGTAAAAGGTTCAAACTTTCGTCCAGTTCCTGACACTGGGATGAAAACATGTTGTTCTAGACTCTCTCCAGAAAAGTTTGCAAGAGTTTTGGCGTTTTTCTAAGGAATTTTGAGGTTCTGTTGAAAATATGCTTAGCAAGTCTAGTTGTCATCTAGGCTGAAGATTTTGGTTTACACACTCTGTTTTTAAGACACAAGGTGGTAGGAGAATCGGCCAAGTGTCTTAGAATGAGAGAAACAAAGGGTAAAATAACAGCATGATTAGAATCTAGTAAATCAAAAACTCCCACCCACTCAGTAAAAAATATCTGCACTATAGTATTAATAGCTGTCATGGTTGCAGTGGGATGGTAAGAAATTCTATTCTGAATAATTAATTAAAATCAAAACAAACAAAGCTGGAAGGAACTAGAATTTGTAGTTGAGCAAGTGAAAGTCAAATCAATTTAAGTGGATCTTTTTAAAAACAGATTTTGCTTGGTTTGTTGCCATTTTAATTTTTTCCCATACTTGGTGCTAATCGGGCATGACAAATAGGCTTACCTTTGAACACACTTTGCACTAATAATGTCATAAAGTAACTCCCTTTAATTGTTACCTCAGGCCACTGTCATCAAACAAGCTCATAAAAAGAAACTAGTGACAGCTTTCACTTCTGCTAGATTTATGAAAGTCTTCTCACCTATGCCCAGCTGGTGTGTGTTTACATTACTATTCTAGGTTTGACCTTTGATCAAAGAAGCAATATATTTTGTGTTCCACGATGAGCTCACACCACCACTTCAATTCAGACATTTATTCTTGCAGTGCATGACTATTGTGAAAACTTTGCACTTAGAAAATATGAAGGGCAGTCTGTTTACAGTCAGGCTTGCAGTTCACTATAATGTAGTAAATATGTTTTGGAGGCAGATACATAATTTAAAATTAATAATTTATTCCACAAGTGATACCTTTTTCTTCACAGATAGTATAAGCAAAGACTCTCATATGTGCTCATTATTCAAAACTATTCACCCGATAACTTCTGTGAATAATTCTTGGTCTTGGTCTGTAGCTCATTCTCAAGGATCTCATTGTGAATATTTGATCATCGAAATTCCAGCTCAGTGACTCATCACCTAAATCATATGGTATGCTTCTGCCAGGATGGAGGAACACAGCCCTTAATTTTCTACTTAATGATTCAGAAAGTGGTGAGAACTTGTCCTCTGAAAGTCAAGGCCCTTTATCAAATATGCAGAACTTGAGGTCTTATCTTAGTCATTGGTTTTAGCAGACTTTGGACATAATAACCAGTAAATGCAGATTCAAAATTCATTTTTTTAACTATTGAATTTTAAATTAGGTTCTTTGATGGATGCTCCTATTTTATGTTGTTCTTTTCTTGTGAGTATTCCAGACCACTAACAGATAAGGGTGAAATTATTCAGAGTGTGTTTCTGCAAAACATTTATAGTAGCAGAAATTCCTGTTGATATCCAGTAATACCTGCTCACAAATTGTATTATGAAAGTAAGAGTTTATTTTCAGCTTTACAGTATTCTGTCTGTCTTTATTTGGAATGGTTCAGAGTGGAATTTTTGAACTTGCTTCGTATCAAATTTCAGGGAACATTTAGATTTTTGATTTCTGGATTCTACAGGCACAAACTTGTTGTCACTATTTTTTTAATTTTTGAAAGCCAGAAAAAGGTTTTAATTTCAATTCTAGTTCAGCTGTGGTTTTCCTCTTTAAAGAACACTAATTTTTCCAATGATAATTTGTTTTATGATGTAAATTTTGTGTGAACTGCATTTTGCCTGCACAAGTGCTTTCTCATAGTAATGAACATTGTTAACCTAGAAATAAATTTATTAAGCTTAAAAGAAGGCAATTTATTTGGTCTGTTCATAATGCCTTGGTATTGGATCAATTTGCCTTCTTTCAAAAAGCCTTATTTCAGAGGTTTTCAGTACAGCATAGCATTCAGAATGAACAAATTCTGCAACTGGTGATATTTGTTTTGTAGAAATGTGCATTAAGAGTTAACAGTCTGTTTGGAGTATAGCCATGCATCATTTGCTCTATACCCAGGTCTTTGTAGTTGACTGTCCTGTGTTTCAGGCTCTCGGGTTGGCAGGGCCCTAAGTTAGTACACGATGAGTGATATCAGAAAGGAATTAATGATTCTCAGAGTCCTAGTTCTTCCTCTTTTCCCTTCTTGTTATAGCAGAGAGAAAGTTATTTCAGTATTTTCTAATTTACCTGTCCATCTGCCCTTCTTCTGACACTCTGTACAGATCAATTCAGCTTCCGTGATACGTAAGTTGTGACTCTATTAACCTCTTTAATAGAAGACACTCCCTGTCAAATACATAAATGTACTATCAAAATGACAGGCTGGATACTGTTCTGAGTGTTGTTTATAGCATTTTATTCACCATTGTTTACTTCTGTTTTATAAACTACCTGAAGCTGCTGTATATTCTTATTTACTATATGGGTAAACCATACAACCATGAAATTTAAACCTAGTTTTAAGCAGAAAACATGTATATCAGAAACCTATGCTAATGAATTAAATTTAGACATGTTTTGCAATCATGTAAAAACATTTGTCTACTCATTATGAGGAACATGTATCTTTGAACAGATATATTTGGAACATTCTGCAGCCCACAGTATTCAGGAAGAATAATATTAAAAGATTCTGCTCCAATTTGAAACATTTCTAGTTGGATTTTAATGGTGCTTGTAGAAAAAACGACATACTGACTTTAAATGAATGTTGTAAAAATAGCTTGTAAGTTACTAGATAGCCAACATTAATAGAGGTTTTATTATTCTATTTTTCCCTGTGGGCAAAACTTTTATGTAAAATGCTATCACTTGCATAGTTTATACTTGATACAAGTTTCAAGCAATACTTCTCCATTTTTGGGCTGTGTGCAAAAATTTGCAAATCAGTCAGGTACTGATACTAGATATGGCAGTAGACACATGTGGGAAAAAATCCTCTCAATAATGCCACAAGTTATTATTTCCTAATGTGCTCTGAGGTTTCAAAATTCAGCCTTCCAAATATGTGAAAAGTCAGTGTGGAATAGAAATATCTAGTTTTTCATACTGAAAAATTCAAAATATGCAGTTAAATAACAGTTGCCTTTAGCTAGATGAATTCATTTGAATAAGTTCCTTCTCAGATCCAGTAATTCCCAAGTGGGGTTTTTGGTCTGTTTGATTTATGATAAATTTAGTGAAAAAAACTGGAATAGCTTAAGAAATTCTGTCTTCTTTTTTCTAATAAATTTCCTTGTTCAGTGTTAGGTGAGATTGCCTATTTTATGTTGATTAGCACTGTTTTCAAACATGGGGCCTGTCTTCACCTTCTCACAAATAGGTAAGAGCCAGTGAGGAGAGGATGGTGCAAAGCTTCTGCTTTAGGTAGGGGGAGAAGGAGATTAGAATGAGCAAAATTCAGTTTTAAATTCTCATTGCAGGAAGCGGGAACTGTATCTATCAATATAGGGAGTGTATGACAAGCAGCTTGAAAGTGGTTACTTCCATTTGCAAATTTTTATATGTTAAACATGAAGAAAAAGGCACTAACTTCCTGCAAAGCCACCAGACTGGAAAAGAGGTAATTTTGTCTGAATCTATCCTGCTTCACGAAGCCAAATGGCTTGAAAAGGTACATTGTACTCTGACGTTTTCTTGTTCTAATTTATTCAGTTGACATTGGAAATATGATAAAGAAACTAGTCAAGGATGCCTTGCTTTGTAAACAATGCAATACAAAGTGCCGTTAAGGATTTAGAATTAGAAGGTAGAGCACTAGTTTCTTGTCTCAATTAACAGGCGTAGTTCATACAGTTAAATCTCAGTCTTTATTAGGTACACAAAGAACTAAATTTGTGCCAGCTTTAAAGGGTTTCTCTAAATTGCTCCAGGTGAAAAGGGATGTTCTAAAGTTAATATATTAAAATATATATTAAACCTCTTTTTCAGATACAGTTCAGTAGAGATTTATCGTGAATGTAGGATATTTTGGGTGTGAAGTTAAATCAAGGTAAAATCTCTCCCATTTTCTCCCCTTACTGAATCTTTCCAGAATCAGTTTTTCTGCTGGGGCAGATGGCTCCTTAACTGCAGGGCAGATGCAGATTCAGGCCACAAGGGAAAAGACTTTTTTTGAGGAAAAAAACACTAAACAGATGGTGATCATTTAAAAAAAATATGTTTTCAAACATCCTGATGTGTCCGCAGGACAGCAACAGAGAAAGAAGTACGTATGGTTGGGGCTGGCCTTACTCCTCTTACTGGGGAGGAAGAGAATGGTACGACGGTTCATGTATTTCCATCCTTTCCTCTTTTATGGCAGTGTGCAACTACAGGTGTGACTTGTGCAGCCTTAGTAGCTGCAAAAGTAACCTGAAGGAGAAATTCCTTTCTTCCAAAGCTAATGCAATCTACTTTTCATTTGGTGTCCAGAAAAAGAATATTTGCCCTTTGATGTTTTTAATTACATGTACTTAGAGTAATGCTTTCAAAACCCTTAATTGTAAGAATTCCTGCCTTAAGATTCTAAAAATTGTTTGCCTTTGATGAATGCAAATATGATAAAACACTTACAAGTATGTTGGCATTCAGAACTGTCGAAAACTTGCTTAAATACGGTTTGCAGTGAACATGAATCATTTTTATTATATCTAAATTTATAGTGAACTTTTTAAAAAGGTGGTCTCAGCATTGTCTCCATATAATAGCTTAAGCACATTCATGCACTTGTTCCTACAATTTACAAAATATACACAATTAAACCCATTTATTCCACTGCAGTACCATGAGAGTTCTGTATCAAAACTACCACTTCATATCCATTATTTATGACTACGTTCTTGCCTTCTCTATATTTGTCCTGTGTCATAAAGAAACTCAAAAATACAGCTCCAAGTGCACAGAATTAAACACTGAAATAAAATCTCATTGTTAAATATATATATATAT
>NW_010253796.1:0-218 GCF_000690775.1 Eurypyga helias
ACCGACCAGCGAGCAAGTCCTGCCGAGGTGGAAAACTCGCCTTATTTCCCCCATCCCCGGCAACAACCCTCCGCACCAACCTCCAAAACGCAACGAAACAACCCAAAGAGTGGGAAGGAAGGTGACAGACCGGAGCAGGGTCACCAAGCCCGCAGCCTGGGGTGACTCCGAGGGCTGCCTGCCCCGTGGGGCATCTCCCGTGGCCAGGATCAGCTCTG
>NW_010253797.1:0-277 GCF_000690775.1 Eurypyga helias
ACCAGCCTGGCCACCGCAGCCGGGCTGCGGCGAAGGGGGGTCAGAGAGCTGCTGCCGCTTCCCGCCACGCGACCTGCTTCCCTGTCAGTAGGAAGCTGGGCTCCAGCATCGGCCTCCAGGTCAGTTCCCACTTGCAGCTGACTTGGCAAACAGCTCCCGGAAGGTGGAGGGTGCTCTGAGGGGAAGGTGAAGGCACCATCCAACATCTGTGGGAAGAGGTGCGTTCGGTCTGTTGGGGCCCAGCTGCGCAGCGGGACAATGGCAGGACGGGCGGGGG
>NW_010253797.1:341-2198 GCF_000690775.1 Eurypyga helias
AGGCCTTGTTGCAGTGGCGTGCAGGCATCCCTTCGGGATGAGAATAGCCCAAGGGCTGGTGTTAGCGTACCGCTGTGCACGCTGCAGGAGGGGAGGAGAGGATGTTCCATTCAGGTGGTAGGAAAACTTAGGGGATAGGATAGTTCTAGACCTTTTTGTGTGCATGGGAAGGCAGATTATGGCCAAATGAAACCAGACCTGAGAAAAGCTGAGCTAGAAGATTGTTGCGTCTGGTTTCAAGGCACGACTCGGTCTCAGTTCCGCGCTTTCACCTGTGAAGCGCTGAACTAGTTAAATGGTTTGACTTTCCACTCCCCATGGAATTCCTTGGAACTCGGGGATGGAGTTGCGATTCCCAAGGCCTTTTTTGGTTCTGATGTGAGGAAGAGTTAGGCAGTGCTGCTCAAGCATCGGTGACGCAGCAGTCATGGTTTGTGTTAGTGTAGCTAATGTGTCCTAACGTGAAAAATTCTCTGCCCATTAGGGAGTCCTGAGATTGAATCCAGATTCTGTTCAGGAAAAAGATGTTAATTCTGCTGGCTGAACTTCGCAGAGAGCTGAAGGATTTTTTAAGCCTCAAATTTTAACCAGAGAGAGGTCTAATTATGTGTGGTGGTGTGAGTTTCCCATGTATTGAGCAATTAGGAGGGATAGCTTTACGGTGCTGCTAATGCTGGCTGTGGGAGAGCTTTGTGAGGAGCTTGGCGTGACCTGAACACGATCCATGTGGCAGTGCAGGGACCCAGCCTGTGCGGCTCTGCAGGGGCCCAGGCCGCCGAAGCGTGCCCCGAGACGGCGTGTTGTGCCGGGCAACTGGCTCTGTTGGCCGTCAGCGTTTTGCCGTAACGAAAGAGAAAAAACCCGCTAACTGCCAGGCACGGAATGCCCGAGGAGAGCTCACAGGTTCGGATAGTGTTGCCGTGGCCGGAGGAGACTCAACGTGCCCCGACTGCAGGGGCAGGACGAACAGCCCCTTGAACCTCCAGATGTCCTGAAACAGGGAGGGTTTTGCTGGTGTTTGTGTCAACAAGGGTCAACAAGGCGCAGTTGCAAAGGTGGAATAATTCCGGTGGGAGGCTCCTTGGGAGGCCTGTGGTGCAGGTGCCTGCTCAGTTACACCCCGCTCTACTTCCAGAGCGTTCCCGCACGCCCTTGTAAATGGAGAAAAGCGGGTGCTCAGCTCAGCGCCACCTCGGCCTGTCCTGCAGGGCTGGGGCGCAGCGTTTGCTCCTGCCCCCGCACCGAGGGCGTGCAAAGTGCGGGGCTGCTCCCCGGGGAGAGGGGCTGGAGCGCAGCTCTGCCCTCGGGAGGGGAGGGGGTGTCCTGGCGGATACTCAGCGGGGAAGAGCATCCCAGAAGCTGTCCCCATGCCAAAGTGGGAGTCGATACGGCTCAAGCTTGGGTTTGTGCACAATCCGCACCAGGAATTTGAGGAGGAAAATGGGTTTCTAGCACCACACCAAATCCTGGAGCCAAATTTCCCTGCCGGCCTGTAGCGGTGTGCAAAACCAACCAGCCCAGCCCTTCCATCCGAATTCCCCGGTGCTGTTGCAGAAGGCATCCTGCGGAGAAGCAGCCCTCCAGAGTGTCGGGAAGAACACGCCGACAAAACGAGTACAGAGGAGAGGGGCTGTAGCGCAAGCTTCCCCCTTGGCCAGGGTGGGGGGAAGACACTTGGTACTGCTGGGGGGGCGAGGGGGTGCTCGGCCTGTCCTGTCTCTGCTCCGCAGGGCGGTCGGTGGTCTGCGCTGGTTCCCGGGATGGCCTTGTGTTCCCAGCTCCCTGCCAGGAGCTGCTGCTGCAAAACAGCCGGCTGCAAACATGCTGGGGGGGGCAAAACCAGCAGAGCAGAAATCC
>NW_010253797.1:2415-2624 GCF_000690775.1 Eurypyga helias
GTTGGGTGAGGAAAAACCAGCAGAGCAGAAACCCAAGACAGATGTGCCAGCCCGCAGCCTGCGCCCGTGCCAATGCCGCCCTGGCTCGGAGTGCTGAACCCCCAACAAAGGGCAACCCCCCCCGGAGCACCCCAGGGCTGTCCTGCCTTCCCAGGGACCTGGCGGCGCTGCAGGGAGCGTGGACTCTGCGCCCCTCGGGCGGGGGGGGG
>NW_010253797.1:2701-3003 GCF_000690775.1 Eurypyga helias
ACAGCTGCTGATGCCGACCCTGGGTTTAGCGCCGGTGTTTGCAGAGCATCGGGGCCTCCGAGCCTCAAACTGTTTATTTTAACTTGTAACTGAAGATGTCCCTCCGCTTTAGAGCAGATTTCCTGGGGAAAGCGGTTTTTCAGCAAATAAATAATTTCCAGGGTGGGGATGAGGAAGAAGGAACAGCCGCCAGCTCACCGTGGGGCACGGCCCGGGGCTGATGCCACCGCGGAGGGAGCGCTGGCTACGCGCCCGGGAAAGCATTTGGCAGGACCAGATGTTGCTCTCCCCGACCCCCCGGC
>NW_010253797.1:3134-3519 GCF_000690775.1 Eurypyga helias
GCTGAGGCTCCACCTCCCTTGGCCGGTGTTTGCTGCGACAGACACAAACCCAGCTCTCCTACAGCTCCTGGCATTGCATTGCTCCTCTCCCTCCTCCGGGATGGCTCCTTAGCAGCGCTCCTGGTGCTAACGCCGCAGGCTGACCCTGGTTTCCGCACGTGTTGGGGTGTGCAGGGAGCGGCACCCGGCAGGATGCACGAGGTCCTGCGCAGGACAGGGAGCTTGGGAGCGACCGCCCTGGGCACGTCTGGGTGCCCTCGGCCATGCTGTGCCACCCGCTCCCCTTCCGGGGGCCGGACGGTCCCACGGGGCTGCGTGTGAGCAGCGTCTGGCAGATCTGGCTGACAACAGGCTCCGCGTTGTGAGCACATGGCCCGGCTAGGAA
>NW_010253798.1:0-1225 GCF_000690775.1 Eurypyga helias
TGGAAGGTGCAATAAGGTCTCTCCTCAGAACCTTGTTTGTTCTTTCTCTTCATACTGAATTTTTAGACATTCAGTATAAACCCAGTATTTGACCTACTAAAACTAGTTTTCTAATACATTTTTGTGTTATTGTTATACTTGGAACTTAGAAATTATATTTGTGAACTAATTGCAGAGATAACTTTTATATTTTGGATTTCAACTGAGTTGTTCTTCCAGGCTGCAGCGCACGCCTATCAAACTCCAGTGTTTTGCATTGGATACTGTATCATCAGCTAAAGAGAATATAGGCTATATTGTGCTTGATTTAAGGGCTGCGCAGGAAAAGAAACAGGTATGTTGTGGGGTATAAAGCTTTACAAATTCATGTTTTGACAATGTTACTGTTACAGATAGTAGAATTTTAATTAAGACACAGGCATAACTTTTGAGTCTTGTTTTAGAGTATGACTCCTGATTGATTGTATGCTATTTTTGATTAGAGAACAGGCATCCTAACTATAGAAGAATATGGGCAAATGAAAACAGTTTTGTGCTAATCTTGAACTTCTAATTTTGAGAATTGAAGCATTTGTGAGCAATACTTTTTAAATAATTCCATTATTTAATTGCCTGGAAGTATTTATCAAAGCAGTTGATATTGAGCAATTGGATTGAGTTGCCAGCATCAAATCAGGTCTTAAGATTTTTTTTTTTAATGGGCCCCTGTAGAAGATGTGTTAGTTCTATCTGCTTAACATGGTATAGACTAAGCATAATATAATTGTTTATATAAACTTAGGTCATGGTTCAGGCCCAGCTGGCAACTAAGCACCATGCGGTCGCTCATTCACCCCTTCCCCAGTGGGATTGTGTGGGAGAAAATGTCAGGAAAGGCTCACGGGTCAGACAAGGACAGGGTAGGATCATGGCCAAAACAGACTCGACTTGGGGAAAAATCAATTTAGTTTGTTACCAATCAAATCAGAGTAGGACAATGAGAAATAAAACTAATTCTTAAAAACACCTTCCCCCCACTCCTCTCTTCTTCCCAGGCTCAGCTTTGCACCCCATTTCTCTACCTCCTACCTGCCAGCAGCGCAGTGGGAGTGGGACTGGGAATGGGGGTTGGGGTCAGTCCTTCCTCCTCAGGGGAGGATCCTCACACTCTGCCCCTGCTCCAGCCTGGGGTCCTTCCCACAGGAGACAGTCCTTCACCGACTTCTCCAACGTCCATAGGCTGCAG
>NW_010253798.1:1291-11420 GCF_000690775.1 Eurypyga helias
TGGGATTGTCTGCCCCCCTTGGGACCCTCCCTGGCTGCAGGAGCACAGCCTGCCCTCTCACCACAGGCTGCAGGGGGACCTCTGTCCTGGGCCACCTTCTCCTGCCTGTCCACACTGACCTGGGTCTCTGCCTGGTTGTTTCTCACATCCTACTCTTCCCTCTGATGCCGGTTCCCCCACAGTCATAGCACATGCACCTTCCCCCAACCCCACCCCCAAAAAGAAAGAAGAGTATGTTATTCCAGAGTCACTACCACCATCACTGACTGACTTGGCTGTGACCAGAGGTGTATCTGACTTGGAGACGGGGAAGCTTCTAGCAACTTCTTACAAGAGACACCTGTGCCACCACACTGCCCTTGGCCCTCCCCTGCCAAAACTCTGCCACACAAACCCAGTACAATTTAATTATTCAAAATTCTATGTTATGTTTGATCAAACATAACTCTGATATGGGTTGTAACAGGATGCTGGTGTCTTCCTTTGACATCATGCTTAAGTGTTTGTGACCTATGTAACTGCACTTTCAGTTGAGCACTCTATTTTTCTCATCTGATTAAAGATTTAGGGCATATTTTTCTGGAGAACTTGTTTATTGTACAAATTGGTGGAAGAGAGTATATAATAGTATACACAAAATAGAATGAATTTTTGGAAATAAAACCAAGGCATATTTCTGTGGAAGATGAAGTAGAAATGCTAGAGCAAGTCTAATTCTTCTCTAAGAATATTATATTGTTTTCCTGAATTTTTTTTTCTAAACTATTTTGATTTTTATTTTTGTTTTTTAATTATGTAGGCACCAAAATGGTATCCTCTGCTTAGTAACAAGTACACTAAATTTAAATCTGAAGTACAAGTAGGTGTTGTGTTGGAGGCTGATTCAAAAGCACTGGTTGATGGTTTTAAAGCAAAGGAGGCACCCCCTAGAGAAGGAAAAGGTGAGTAACATAGTAAGAATATCATTCACTTGGAGTTAAAAATGTTCTTGTGCCAGATGAACATATTGCTTGTTGTAAATGTGTTGTTTTAAGCCTCAGAATTTTAATTTCATATAATTTTCAATGCACATACTTTTCAGCTGATTAATGTACTTTGTGGTAATAACATGGCAAGGATGCTTTACTGTAGTAATTGTGTGACACGGTTACAAACCAACTGACCTTTAAAATTCAGAGTCAGGGATTCACAGTTTAATCCTGTGGGCATTTTACTTTTATTTCAGGGCTTTCTAAAGTTCTGTAATGAAAGAAATAAAGGAGGTCCTTCACAGAATGCAGTTTTAGTATTTTAGACTTGGAATTACCAAGTAGTGCAATATTTCCTTTGTTGGATAGGCTGCTTCTCTTTTCTAATGCTTTTTTTGTCTAATCTGAATAATTCAGTACTTATCAATATAACATGATTTAAGTTTTTATAGTAACATCTGCTTTAACTGTTGGGACTCGTTGCATTTCTGGATTCACTCGTATATTCCCCTTAGAAGTAATTAGTGAAATGTGTCAAAAATCTGTTAGGACTCAAATATTTAAAGCTAGTATGTGTGTTTGTGTGTGTGTGGTGCTTTTCAGTGATTGTTTTATCTGGGAATTTTAAAAGCAAGTGAGCAGTTAAAAAAAAAAAAAGTACCCTAGAAATGTGACTTAAAAAAAGATGCCCAAACCAATAACAGATTTACCTCTGCACCTCCTCCCCATCCCCCACCTAAAAGCTGATCTACTTAATTTTTGAAGTCTGAGCCTCTATTACAAGTAGTGGATTTTCTACTTACCTTATAATGCTTTGTGTTCTTGCCCTGAGGGTAACCTTTTCCTAATTTTAAATTCATCATCTGCTTATCATGATCTGTGGCTGAGGTTTTGTAAAAACAAAGTGGTCAGTAGCAGTGTTTTATGAGGTTTCTGGCCCAGACTTTGGCTGCATTGCAGGAGTGGTTAAGGCAGCACTGAAGTTCCAGTGTAATCACGTAGCTTACTCCATCCTTTCAGGTTCACAACAAAGCACAGGGGGTTTTGCATTCCGTGAAGTTTGTGAAGGAGGCAAAGAACTACTGTAAATGATAATCTGCATTTCCCTTGTGCTCTTTCTGCCCGCAAGCTCTCCTACCCCTCTTGACGCTGGCAGATAATCCAACACATCCCTTCTGCCTTCACACAGCAGTGTCTTCCACTTCATGTTTTCTGTGGACTAATTTATATAGACCAGTTTGCCAACTTTTCCTTTTCTGTCATCTTAATACCATATTTAGGCCGTGAAGGAATAACAAATGTGTAGGTGTTTGCAGGTGTAAAGTTCATGTTCCGAGTACTGTGCATAACAGAGCTAGAGTACCTAGTTCTGATCTAGTCAGATAGTTGAAGAGATGCTTTCTTTTTAAGATTCATATACTTTGAATTTGTTTTATGTTTGGTTTTCTTTGCTTCATTAAGTGGTCTAAAGTTTCCAGTGTTTGAAATGGAGGCAACCAAAAGTGCTGTGTGATTATTACTATTTGGTGTAACTTGAGGTGCTGTGAAATGTATTGGATTACTGACACTGTAGAGTAGAAGCTAGTAAACCAGAATACAGTGTTTTACACACTCAAGACTTGAGACGAAAAATCATCAAATGAAACATTCTGTGGAATGAGACATCATACTTCTCTCAACAGTTGAACAAGTTGTCATGTGCAGTTGTTATCTGGCATTTCCTTTAATGAGTAAAATGAAGAATTAGCATTGTAGAATTAGCATGAAATAAGGTTCCAGTCACTGTAACGTTACTCACTGTAACATTACATAAAAACAGGCACTAGTGTTCTGTCTAGCATAGCATTCAAAATAACATCTGTTCCCACTAAATAAAAATTAATTTCAGGATTTTTGTAGCTATGCCTAAGTATACTTAGAGACTTTTTCGTGTTGAAATGCTTTGAAACCAGGCATCAAAATCTTTATTTGTAATTTTTTTTTCCACATATGCAATAAATAAAGGTAAAATTACAATTATATGACCCCTGTAGCAACTAATAAGGTCACAAGTTACGTATTTTCTTCTTCACTCTTAGCATCTGCTCTTCTTTCTGGAGTAGACCCTAAAAGTATTGTGCCAGTCTTGAATGAAGAAGAGGGCTATCATCAAATTGGACCAGCAGAGTACTGCAAAGACCACTTTGTCTTGTCTGTAACCATAGCATTTGCCACACAATTGGAACAGGTTTGTTTCCTTGCTATGTCTAGTTTTTAAGTACTATCCTACATTTGTATTTTTGCTCCCCCCGCCTTCTTTCTAGTTAGAATTTTTTAACTGTTTAAGTTTCTTGCAATAAATAGCCTTGTCCCATTCTGAATTAATATACATGAATTTGAATTTTGAAATTTTATGTAGTGCTTACATGACAAATTACAGATGAAAGATTGGATTCTTTTGGAGCACTAAAATTGCATTTACTTTAGATTATGAATTTTATGAAATGCATGCATTTATATTACAACACGGTATAAAAATGATGTGTATAGATAATACCAGTCTTCGCTGTGGTGCCGGTATGCTGAAGTTCAAACATGACTAAACACTTTTCACATCCGTAAGATATATAAAAACGCTACTGTTTCATATATTGCCGGGGGGAAGGACTTACTATGAAGTGCCACGCTAATGTGATTATTTCAGCTTTAGACCTCAGCTGCTGTTTTTGCTGGACTGTACCACACTGACACACAGTCATTTAAAAAATATGGGTATACTGTAGAAGTTGCAACTCCAATAGATTTTAATTGATCTATACCTTATAGAGTATGATAAACTCTTCTCAGTCTTGTCATCTGTTTTCAGAGAAAATAGTTTTCCATGTCAGAATTATAGGGCCTTGTGAAGTAAATTTACTGTGATCACTCTGGGGTAGTTTGTGCCTTTTTAGGCATTGAACTCTCACTTGAAATGGCTATAGGATGAAGTAACTGTTTCTGGCCGTTCCAGTCCGTTATTCACTCATGCAAGTTATTATATAACTCACTATCTAATCTGCATTGTTTATTTATACTATAAATATTTTGTGGTGGCACTGCTTATTTCTGGATATTTGTGCAGTTCCTGACGTTATTGAATATATGATGTCAGTTACAGCCTTTTGGTGCTGATAAAGGAATTGGTACGCTTGTAAAGCAAGGTTAAAAGTAGTGTTCTTATTTTGTGTGCAGTGCTAGGATTTAGGTCAGCTGGTCGGTAGTTTGAGATCACTTTAAGCTCTTTAATTTCCAAGCTAATACTTAAGGATTACTGTAACTGTACATTAATGAAAGAGACAATCTTTTCTGCATCTTTTTCAGTTAGTTCCTAGTACTATGAAGCTTCCTGAACTACAGCCTGAGTTTTTTTTCTACTACTCATTACTTGGAAATGATGTCACAAATGAACCTTTCACTGATTTAATTAATCCAAACTTTGAGCCAGAAAGAGCTTCAGTTCGAATACGTAGTACAGCTGATGTCCTTCAAGTTTATCTTTGTGCACAGTCAAAATTGCAGGTGAGCTGTTTCTTCTCAAATGTGAATGAAAATAAATAATGAAAATAAAAGAAATGGAATATGACTCAGGCTGAAACTGGAAAGCATTTCTCTTTGCGAAACTAGATGATATTGTCGTATTTTAGCTCATATATAAGTTGATTCTCTTGCTGATATGAGGGAAACTCTACCAAGTTTTCCCAGCTCAGATGGAGTGCAGTCTCTATAGTACTAAGTCGCTGGGTTACACGTCGTGATAAAAGGTTTTGGTGAAACGTGATACACCTAACGAGCTAATGTGGTGTTCTGGGACCTGCTCTGCAGCCAGACAGTCTGCAACCCACAGTCCTGCTTTGTGCTGCCTGTGATAACCTCACCCACGCTAGATGCTCAGGTCACTCGACGAAGTTGTAGGATCACTGTCCTCAGCACCCCTTGTGAATCGTAAGGGAGGTCCTGATGATCTTAAGGGCCTTTTTCCGCCTAAAGGATTCTAAATAGTGGGTAGCAGTGAAAGTGTTTCTGGCAACCTGCATCTGGTTCACACTTAACTCGTTACAAAACAAGATTTGGTTGAGGGTAGTACAGGGTTTCTAATAACACAGCTAATCGTAAGGTGGTGTTATCTATACAGTGTAAGTCTTGGATCTGGATCCTTTTAAAGTTGTTTTTCTTTAAATGCATACAGACCATTCTAGTTTTGTTATCAAGGTTAGTTTAAGAAAGTTTGTTTATATTGTTTCAGGGTTTTTTTGTTTCAACTTTGAAATATATTTAATGACAGATGTTTGGAAAAACATACGAACTTATGTGTTTGGAATTTAATCTTAGTCTATGGTCTTGAAACAAAGTATGAAATATACAAAGAATTATGCAAGAGTTAGTTACTTTCTAGCACTTTTGTATGCCTACAGATCCATCTTTGCTGTGGAGACCAGTCTCTTGGAAGCACTGAAATACCCCTGTCTGGACTACTGAAAAAAGGAAATATGGAGATGGATCAGCATCCTGTGGCATTAGAAGGAGCGTTTGTCCTTGTTCCACCAAATAGAGCTAAACAGAAACTGCCACAATTGCCTTTGGATATGGCTCCTACTGTTGGAGTATCTGTAATTCTGCAAAAGGAGAGCTTGAGTGTGCAGGTATAACATTCATTTGTTTTTGGTTTGATGCTGTTACCCAGTTTCATGTTTAAAAAAAAAATACACTTGACAGTTCAGTATGTAAAAGAAAACCTGAAAGAACAATTCTCTTTATATGAATAATCCTTTCATTGCTTCATTTTTTGATGTCAGAAAAATAATCTCGAGCTATAGAAATATAGACAGAATTTTTCAATGCAAACCATCTTCATTAAGAAAACTATATCACTTCATTTAGCCTTTGATTCCCTCAAATGCTCCAACTGATCCTGAACAGCCACAGGAGAGGGTTCTTTCACCTACTGGTAGAAAAACAGAGGGTCTGCAGCAGAGATCCCAGAATGCCCCATCTCAAGATGACCATTCTTCTTCAACAGAAGATGAAGCAACAGAAAGTGAAGTGGAAAGCCTTAAGTTTGAAAAAGGCACAAAACTAAAGAAAACAGGTATGTGGTATATAATTTTTTTTCCCCAGTTATCAAGTGTGGTGTTGAATCACATACTGATCATTTGTGGTGATAAATTACAGACAGGCCCAGAGAGGTGGTAGATGCCCCATCCCTGGAAGTGTCCAAGGCCAGGCTGGATGAGGCTTGGAGCAACCTGGTCTAGTGGAAGGTGTCCCTGCTCATGGCAGGGGGGTTGGAACTAGATGGTCTTTAAGGTCCCTTCCAACCCTAACCATTCTGTGATTCTACAAATTACGTAAAACAAGTACCAGGAGAATAAAGAATGTAATTTGAATGTGGTGGCTGTTGAAAACACTTGGAGGAACTAGATTGGGTACTTGGTAATATAAAGATTACAAGTGACATGGATGGTCATCACCTTGAAAGATAATACCAGGAATGTTTGGTATTTGGCAGTGGGAAGGTTCAGTACAATACCCATGAAGAATCTAAGGAATGTACTATATGGATAGTAAATTGTGAAAACAAACATTCATACAGTATAGATTCCTGGGTAAAGCTAAACAACTGTTTGTTTTGTGTGGTTGGTTTTACATTATCATTTTGTAGGGACTTGGTAGCCTACATAGCCTTTCAAGACTTCCTTGTTTTGATTTTAATTTGAGGACTGGGTTGGGGGAGGTTGAAGAGGAACAGAGGTGAGAGAGGAAGAAATACCACAATGATAAAGTTCAGAAGAATGTTAACTTGCTAAGTGTGACTGAACATGCCTCATCTGAAGTGATGATTTATTAATAAGCTGAATGGTTATTTTTCTAATGATATATGAATTACTGTTCTTTTGAGATTGGTCATGAAGATACCCAATTCTGTAGAGGAAAATCTTGTGTCCTAGAACGTGGTCTCAGCGTTTGTCTGCTAATTCAGCCAAATTTTCTTTTAATCCTAACTGATTTTAGCTAAGCAAGGATTAAGTCCTTTATATGGAATGTATTGAGAAGTATTGTGAACCCAGCAGCTAGTTTGAATCCGCAGTTAAGAAATCCAGGATTGTACTTTTTTTAGTAATAGTAGTAATAATTCCATAACTCTGTTTTGGGAAGATGTAAAGCATGTCATTTCACATTTATCTTTCAGGGCAGGTGGCCAAACCTTGCCAAGAGACTAATAAACAGTATGCTGAAGAACTTCCAGTTTTCAAGTCTCAGAGCAGAGCAAAGTCACCTCTATTGTCAGATCTGCAAAATTCCAGTAATGCAAAATTTATCAAATCTAGTATGTTAAAATTTGAATATAGTAGTAACTTAAATTAATTTTAACAGTAGGCTATATGCAATTTTATGTTTTCTTCTCTGTGACAGCCTTAAATTTCTATTTAAACATTTTCAGTGTACCAAGCAATCTGGTGACATTTTACCTAAATGACTGAAAATTATTTCATTCCTATGTTGTGCTGACTGATGGTGAAGGATTACCAAATTTTTATTTTCTGTATTGTTAATGTAAACAAAACACTCAAACAAGCAGGAAAAAAAAAAGCCAGTGCTATCAGTGATTTATTTATTTAAAATTACAAATTTGGAAGTATTATCGATAATTATGACGAAAGGATCAAAACAACTAGCACTTAGAAAAAACTGTTTTCTATGACAGTTCTTTTGCCTCTTTCTCTGCTTTCCTCTGTTAATCTTTTTTGAAGGATACTTCTTGGAGATCCTGTCTGTAATACTTGTATTTTGACTTGTTACTCTTTGAAGGCCGTATTGGGTCTGTGTGTAAGTACTTGAGATGCTTGGATGCAATTGGACAGGCACTCACTGTTTGTTTCAATAGTTAAACCTCAGCTTGGGACCAATTCTTGATGCTTCCTTACTTAAGCACTATAATTGTCCTGGTGCTCTGTCTTTTTCAGTCCCAAACTAAGGAGGTTAGTTAATTAAAAGCAAACTGAGTTACTGTAAATGATTTTTTTGTAAGCCCACATCTTCAGCATGCCTGCATGCCTTCAGCATGTTCCTGGCTAGGAACAATTTCATAAACTGGTCAAAGTGAGGTCTTACAGCATCCCTCTAAAGAATTTAAGATCTTGGATCTTAGCTTAAACTTTTCGTCAGTGAGATAAACTTACATAGCTTTGAAGAGTAATAGAAAAAGGAAAAATATTACAGGATCTCTTAAGATTATATAAAGTATATTCGGGGTTTTGACTTTTTTCTTTGGAAGCAGTAACTTACAAATAGCATATGTTTATCATAGTATTAACTTATAAGGAATTGAAATACCTTGGGCAAGCAGCCTATCTATACTTGCATTTAAAATGTGAGACCTATCTTAATATTACTTTTGATATTTTGGGAAGAAAGAATTATTAAAAATGCATGCATTCTCTTCTGTGTTTTCAGATGATAATGGTCCAGTAGCTGCATCTCAGCCCGACCCTGTGGGTGCATCCAGTTCTTCTGAGCCTGTGTCAACACAGAAAATTGTCATTCCAGCAGCTTCTCACCATTTTTGCTTTTCAATAGACTTACGAAGTATACGTGGTCTGGAAGTTGGTTTTCCAATAAATTGCATCTTAAGGTATAACTTACTTTTGTTGATCTTCTTGCTAATAACAATCCTTTTTGAACACAGAGCCTTCATAATCTGAGTGCTAGCAGTGTGCTGCCTGATGCCTTTTACCTTTATGTAGCTGATTTTCAATAGTGAAATAATTTGAAATGTTCATCTGGCTCATCCTTATACTTCTGAGCATGACAGCATTAAAGATAGTGTGTGATACTTCACCTGCACTGTAATTTGTATTAAATCTCACTTGAATGTCTGAGCTCAGACAATGCAGATAGTTCATCATTTCCTTAGAGGAAAAGGAAGATTTGCCTTCTGCTTTCCATCAGGGCCCCTTTGGTGCACATGATGAAGCATATCTTTAAAAGGTGATTTGGTTTGAAAGGGTTACATATTTGTGTCTGTGGAGGTGCATCTGCATTTGCTTTGTATCTGTTGTTCTGACAGTTTGGTTCGATAGCTTGAACTCGTCACAGGGAAGTCTATTTGTGTTAGCAGTTCTTGGAGTTTAAGCTTTGTTTGAACTGGGGTAAAAACTGGGTGGTAGTGGGGAAATACTAAAACACATCTGATAGAGATTGCATCATCATTAATGGTTTTATGAATAGCCTGTGTTATAAAATAGTATCTGGAAAACAACGTACAAAGAATGGAATTTTGTCATGTAAAAGCATTTTTGCGTAACATTTCAAAAATGAATTTTCTTCAGACCAGTAACAACAAATAGGTTTTGATGTTTCATACAATTCAGTTATGAATATGACAAGAAACTCGAGGAGAAACATCCAAACACATAATGCAAAGAAAAGTTGCATGGTAAAAAAAAATAATTGCATTTTCACTGTATATTGGGAGCGTTATTTCATTCAGGTTTAAACAAGTTCTTTAAAAGGAGTTTTGCACAAGCAGCTGAAGTATGGAATTTTATAAGTAGCAGCATTTGATGTAGCATTTATTTTATTAGTAAGTTAGCTGACAGCTGACATCGTCAATCTGAGCAAAGCAAAGTTCAAAAGGTTCTTGGCATCCCCTGTGTCATAGTTTATCATAGTGCCAGTAGAGTTGTTTCAGGCCAGATTGCAAATCATAAAATGATTCAACTTTCCTTTTAGTGAACTAAACTGTGGGAATTAAAAACTAAATTCTTCAGATGTGACTGAAATTTTCTGAAGGTTCTCATATTGTGTATATATTCGGTTATCAATTATTGCATGCTCTACCCAGCCTTAGCTGTAAATACAGTTACAACTGTTCTCAAGTATCCATCTAGACCTGAACATTATTTTCTTCTATTTCTCTGCTCAAGTCTATTAAAATTCTGCTATTATTATATAAAGATTAATTAATATGATTGTGAACTTATATGTTATTAAAGCTTTTTGTGAAAATAACAGTAAATATAAATTATGCTGGATCAGTGGTCAAGTAAATGAAAACAGAATATTTGAAAACTAAATTCTGGTTTTGGCTGTATTTGTTCAAATTTTAACAGAATCACAAAATGGTGGGGGTTGGAAGGGACCTC
>NW_010253799.1:0-10374 GCF_000690775.1 Eurypyga helias
TCCAGTGGAGCATCAGAGATGACAGTACAACACAGGCTTTTGCTCGACATCAGGGTAAGCCAGTGCTGACACTAGGAAGCAGCAGCTTTGCCCACTCACTACCCCAACCACCCTTTCCCCTCTCAGAGCCCATACCCACCCATTGGTACCAGTATTTGTCTGTTTACAGGGTGAGCTGAGGACATACTCAGGAGGTGAGACACACGTCAATAAAAAGCATGAGCTAAGAGTTATGTTGGAACTGAGCTGACAGGAACAGCCTATGGAGGTTGTGGCACCTTAGGAAGTATCTACTGGGTGGCTGTGGACTAAGATTTTAATAAAAGATTTTCACCTTGGCAGGTTTCTATCCCTACCAGAACAGCTGAAGCCATACTTGCAATACAAGGGCACTTGTTACCAAAAATCAAGTCTCTGCTATGGAAGATTAAAGCACTACTACAGCCCAAAGAACAGATGAGCAGAAAATCCATCACTAAGAACAAGGGGTGTATGGTGTTCCCCCAACTGCATTCCAAATACAATTGAACAATCATGTTGGCTGATGGCTTTCTCATCAGCATTATCAAGTTAGTGCCCTTTTTCTATGTGTTTGGTCGCTCCTGGCATCAGTCTGCAAACTAAACCTCTAAGGGATATTGGAGTTCAAAGGGGAGGAAGATGAAGTAGGACCATGCACGAAGGCAGTATTCAAAGTGGTAGTGTCCTAGAAGTATATGGTTTGTCACATTCAGTAACAATTCACAGACTCCTACTGTTTCATATTAACCTAATCCATCTTATTTCTTCAGTTGCCTAGTGTCTTTAATTATTTCAAGATGATTTTGGAAAACCTAAAACCATGTGACAAATTTCTTCCTTTTTTTTATTTCTGCTGATATGCAGAAGAACATTACACTACAGTCAGGAGACACTGACTCCCTTTGCAGTTGCTGGTTATTTTTTGCAGAGTCAAGCAGCAAAGTATACCATTCAATTTGCCTTTTTGCCACATTTTAGAATATCGTCACTTTCCTATCAATACCAGCCACTCCTGACTTTTTCCTGTTAAGATTTCTGTATTGTTATACCACAATTTTACAGGTTTTGATTACTGAAGTGTAGAGGTGTTAGTAATGCGTACAGGACACATTAATTCCACAAGATCTACCTCAAGCTGACCTGCTATTTATGCCTTTTTCCTTTCCAATTGCATAATAGTTACATTTTCTATTATACCCCTAACAGAGCTTCTTATCCCATCAGTTCTTTTCCATTGTCTCCCTTCTCTTGGCTTGGTAAACCTAAATAAATTTTCATTTATACTACCATAAAGGCTTTATCACCATTATTTGGACAGCAGATGCAAGAGTTAAGGCCAAAACCAGCCTGGAGAGTCAAAGCACAGCCTTAAGAACTTAAATATTTATTTCCTGGATCAAGACTGAAGATGACCAACAAGTGAACACAGAAGCCAGTGCCTAGAACGGTGCCCAAAGTATTTTTAAAAATCCTGAGCAGTTTAACTGTATGACCCCCTGCAGTAAAGAATGCCACAGGTTGCACAAACAATATCCTTTTGTTAAACTTTAACAAGAGTTCCTTCTGCTACGACACAAATATGGAGCTTTTCAGTTTGTACAACTGCTTTCAGCTCCCTCCCTATTCCTTCTCTCCTGACCACTTATACCTGCTTTTTCCAAGTGCCCGTTGTATGTACACCCCCTCGCACCTACTCCTTTCTATAAACCACTTGGAGATACTCCGTGTCTGCTCTGCTGCAAAGACTTACAAAAAAGCATTAAACAAATGAGAATCTTTACCAAGCAAACAACAAGAGCGTTGGCAAAAATTCTGTTACTAACAGTCTAACTTCTCGTCTTAGACATTAAAAGAAAAGGCTTTGAGGACAAAACCAGATTAAACCATCAGTACCTTCGTAGCTTTCCCAGAAACCTTGCCAGCCCAGGCAACCGCATTAAGCAGCGGCCATCAGAAAGGAGGGAGGGAAACAGCTGCCTCCACAGTTACAGCTGTCTCCGTTCTTCTGGGCACGATGCACAGCAGAGACAGGAATCCCACAGAGGCTCCTACGGGGCCAGCAATCGGGCTGGGCTGACAGACCCTCCCGGCCAAGGGCTCCTTTCTAAGCAAGAATTATTAGCAGGCTCTCAGAGAGGGCCTCGCTGCTCCCCTCCTCAAGATAAAGCCCAGTCAAAAGCCCTCTCAGACATTAATGTGCCTCACTGGGTCTCTCCAGGAGCCAACTAAGAAAAGCATTAATGAGATTAATGAGATCTACTATTCATCACCAATAGTGGAGAGAAAAACACTTTCATAGGACACATCCACAAATCTGTCAGGGTCTCAGTCTCGGGAACATGAAGAGACCCGTCAAGTCCAAAGAGTTTCAAGAGGCCAGCAAGAAAACTAGAAGGTGGAAAACAAATGTTCATGTCATCTTAAATTTTTTAGCTCTAGGCAAGGTTTTTACAAAACTAGTATTCATTAGATCCAAACAGAAACCAAGGAAGGCTAGGATTTCTGTACTCTTCGTTAATGGCATTGCATTTCTAGGTGTCAGAGCGATGCATCTGCAGACAGCAAGCAGATGGTACTCTAAATCACAGCCTATCACTCAAGCACGGATCACTTCAGGTAAAATTCATTCCTACTACTAGGAATGCCAGTGCTAGCCAGCCAGGACAAAGAGCTTTAAAAGGCTGCACAGATTTCTATTTATCCTTTTCGAAAGCCTTAGGGAAACTGTCACCAAGATGAAAAAAAAAAAGTTGCAGCTTAAATCAGCTACGATAATTGGCTATGATCATTAACTACAGAGGGAACCGAAGAAAAATTAGGATGTTTGAGATGTTGCAGGAAGTTAATTTCTTTGTTAAATTTGAAAATATAGAAGCAATTCAAAACATCATTCTTGAGGGGGGAAAAAAAAAAACCAAACAAGAATTGAATCTCCTCTAAAGCTTTTATAAAAAAAAAAAAAGTCTGATAGTCAGCATTGTATGGTTTAAGAAAATCCTACAACATATCCAACACAGCTTTTCCTTGAGGTCAATAAGCAGTAGTATGAAAAGGCAATGTCCGACAAAACACCTGATTTAGATGCAACAAGGTGTCTCTGAGACAAGACGTTTCTCCCGTAAATAGAAAAGTTTGCTTTACACTATCTGAGCAATTAAATTTCTTGAATTATTTCATATAATTTCAAATTTCTCTCTAACATCTGAGGTTGGTCATACTTGGAGCAAAGGCATGGGCCAGACGATCTCAAAGGTCCCTTCCAACCTAAATTATTCCAGGTTTTAAATTTAGGAATTCTGCAAGCATTTGTCATCAGGAATCCTACAGCAGATCATGATATTAGTCTCAACATTTAAATGGCAGTAATAGATATGAAAAATAACAGTAAAAATTAGTCAGTCTCTAAACATGAAGATACAATATTTTTCGATGCCCATAGTAGCTCATGCTAAAACATTTGTTGGTTTTCATGGTGTTGAAGAAAGCAATTCTCCATACATCATTAAAACCACTTATTGACAAATCATATCCTGATTAATCTGCACATTTAAGGCTTTTCCATCTAAAAATTTCAATCATTAAGCAGGAGAAAAAGCAAAAATTCAGAACTTGGGTGTCACTTATCTAAATGCAGTCTTATTCAAACAAGTATTTCCAAATTCTCATACCAAATACTTTTAATCCAAATTCACTCAAAAAAAATCAACAGCTTCAAAATACATAATGCAAAATACTTGCATGCTTAATTACGACCATAAATTTGAAAGAGCATTTAAATTATTCTGAAGAGTCTAATTTAAAGGTTCTTTCATCACTTCTAGAAGCCACCTGGGAAAGAATTTAAACACTTCAAATTGCTCTCAGATCTTAGTATACAGCACTACAACTATTTTCCAAAATTATTTTTGCCTACTGCTTTCTTTTTACAGCATGAAGAATTGGAAACTGCTATTACACGTAGGGCATTTTGTGTGTAAAATGTGTACCTATATTCAGGCTTACAGAAATGAGTTTTTGGTCTTTTTTAAGCACCAAGTGTCTTCCCTTTATTTTGCAGATAACATTTTGCAACATATTGTAAGGTTGCACATGTAAGTAAATGACAATATGATTATATCACAGACTAATGGACAGTTCAATATATGTAAAACAATGTCATGATACAAAACCACTTAAAACTGAAAGGAATTCCATATACCTTTAGTATACTTTTTCTTGCCCATTCCTTTGACAATAAGACAGCAAAATAACATTCACTCCTCCTTGAAAATAAAACTGCAAATGTTAAGTAGAGATTTTTCCCAGGAAGTCTGTCATCCAGTCACATTTGCCTATAATTCAAATACCCTCTTTACAATATCTTAATAATTAATGCCATCACCTGGGAAAAGAGATTGTGACAGGGTAATTACGTGCTCTTATATAATCTTTAATCACAGTACAAGCAGTAGTTTTAAAAACTGAACATGTAACACCCAAACACTCCTTCATCTGCTTTATTTTTTCCAGAATATATCCCTATAGTCTTATGAGCTAGCACACCCTGATATTTATTGTTTGCAAAGTGTTTTCAAGCATCTTCACGGGAAGCACTAAAAAAAGAGATTCCAAATTTGTGTGTGCAAGTTCCCAGAACACTGATGCCAGCTGCAGACAGTGTGCAATGTGGTTAATCATAAAAGGATAACACCTTGGTAGAAAGTTACTGCAACATTAGATTGTTGCCTAGGAAACTGAATTAAGTCTCTTATCAGGCATTATACTTCAATACAAAGATCACTACCATGCTTTTCAGAATACAGAAAGCATCTGTCCTACAACTATTGTATTGATTTTGCCCAAATCTAATTCATGGCAGGTGTAGGCTGTAAAGATGGAAATAATACTCAAGCATTTGTGTTTTTTACTTCTTAACAAAAAGCCTGTAATGCTTATGGGGGTGAATATTCAGTCATATCAGTTATTTTTATCTGTACTTAAAAAAAAAATCCATCCCCACCGTAACTGAACAGGAAATTAAACGGGGGCGGGGGGGACAGGGGGGAAGAAACATGTTTTGCCTTGTTGTAGTTGGGTAATACGCTATTATACTTCCATCATTTACTGAGTTCTGAATCATGAACAAAAACATCTCAGGGTTACCAAGATAAAACACTCTGTATTAAGACAAAAATATATTTAAGGTTCCAGGTATTTTATGTCAAAATACAGCTACAGAAGTGAAAGTTCACCTAGAAAACAGGATTCATTGTGTTTTTATAAGGACAGAGGATAGAATAGATAGGTATTCTCTATACACATCTCTCATTCATGGTACAATCCTGATCTTCATTGAGAACACAAGTACCTACAGTAACGTACTGCAATAAAAAATGAAGTTCACTATATTTTCAATATTTCAAAGTCATAATTAAATTGAATGGAAAAATTCTATTATGCTTGTCTTTGAAAACGACTATACTCACGGTTATTTGACCAAAACAGAAGAAAGTAAATGCCTACCATATCAAATACTACTAAGACTTCCTGTGGGGCTATAAGAACCTCATTACCTAGTTCATTTATTATGCTTCCAAATTTGCCAACACACTCAGGCTTGATACCATGATGTTTATTTTCTCCTCACATTGGATGGGTGAACTCTTTGCTGGGTATAAAACTGGCTGGACAGCTGGGCCCGAAGAGCTGTGGTGAATGGAGCTAAATGCAGTTGGTGGCCGATCACAAGTGGTGTTCCCCGGGGCTCAGTAGTGGGGCTGTTTCTGTCCAATACCTTTCTCAATGACCTGGACAAGGGGATCGAGTGCACCCTCAGTTAATTTTGCAGATGACACAAAGATGGATGGGAGTATTAGAATCATGGAATCCTTTAGGTTGGAAAAGACCTTTAAGATCATCGAGTCCAACTGTTAACCTCACCCTGCCAAGTCCACCACTGAGCCATGTCCTTGTCCAAACATCTTTTAAATCCCTCCAGGGATGGTGACTCCACCACCTTCCTGGGCAGCCCATTCCAATGCCTGACAACCCTTGCAGTGAAGCTGTTTTTCGTCTAATCCAATCTAAACATTCCCTGGCACAACTTGAAGCCATTTCCTCTTGTCCTATTGCTTGTTGATCAGGAGAGGAGACTAACACCCACATCACTACAACCTCCTTTCAAGTGGTTGCAGGGCACATTAAAGTATCCCCTGAACTTGCTTGTCGATCAGGAGAGGAGACTAACACCCAACATCACTACAACCTCCTTTCAAGTGGTTGCAGGGCACATTAAAGTATCCCCTGAACTGCCTCTTCCCCAGGGTAAACAACCCCAGTTCCTTCAGCCGCCCCCCACAGGCTGCCCACAGGAGTGCTAGAGTCACCATCCCAGGAGGTATTTAAAAGACATGGTGATCTGGGACATGGTTTAGTGATGGACTTGGCAGTACTTGGTTTACAGTTGGACTCTATGATATTAAAGGTCTTTTCCAACCTTTTTCTTTCTTCTGCCACCCGTAAAGAACTCACTGTAGTTACAGTCAGTACACACAGCGTCGACTATGGCACAGAAGAGACAATACAGCTTTCCTAAAAAAAGCAGTACCTCACAAACTCGTAAGACAGCTGTGCAGAAGGTAAGGCAGCTAACAGCTGGATTTTCACACAGTTCTCAAGAAGGACTCTTACAGGAAGGAAAGTACCATAATGATAAAGGCATAGAGAAAGAGACAACCCTCATCAGTGGACCCCAAATCCACCATCACTGCAGAGGAAACAGGTTGTTACAGTAGACAGTCTCATTAAGAGAGCAGAAGAGAGGCACAGAAAAGATCCATAAAAAGACGACTGGAAGTCAAGATAAGAAACGATGGCTCACCTCTAACACAAGGTGTAGCTAACATCCAGGTTAGCAGGCTACCAGTCCAAAACAAGAGTTTTGCACAATTAAGCATTACTAAAGAACACTATAGAGGCCAAAGGTCTACATGGGTTTGAAAACCAACCACACAAAGCTGTAGGAAACCAGAATGACAGGGGAGACACTGAAGATGCCATCTGCCTCAGCTGGACCTAAACTGCAAGACTGCTGACAGCTGGGGGGCAGGGGGTCATACTGAAGGAGTTACCACTGCATGTTTGTCCTGTCCTTGCTTTCTGCTCAGGCATCTAAACGGATCCCTGTCACACCCAGTCTTTGGTCTGACTTACTGGAGTCACTCTCAGATTACGTTAGAAGCCAAATCTGCAGAGTCAGCAGAACATGGTTTGGGACACTGCTGGTTCTGGAAGGAAGCACTTTTCTTGCTCACCAGTGTGTTTGTAATTACTCCTGAAACCCCAGACTATCCACACTCCCAGACATATACAGTAAAGTTTCTGTATTACTGCTTCACTGACAAAACCTGAAAACGGTCCAAATCTTGTAGTAAGGCTTGGAGAGGCAGCTACCAACTGAAGAAAATGCACACTATAAATCACTCTTTAAAGAAGTCATCTAAAATAAAGACTGTTTTCTGCTTTGACTGAGACTAACACTCCGCTGTCTGTTAAGCTTACATAAAAGCTGATCATGCCCAACAGTGACCCCCATAATACATGCTACAGATCTTGATTCTAGAGACACTCAGAAAACCAATTTCAGTCGAAGGCCCTACTACTCGTATTTTCTAAAAAGCACTTATGGAATACACAGGTCCAGATGTCTATCGATGTTACACATGTTTGGTGGTCCCCCAACACCAGTACTCTCTTTAAGATAAGTGCTACCAAAACCTGAAATTTAAACACTTTTTTTGTCCCAGTATTTGAGTAGTTTGAGATTATGAAATAATTGTTTTCAAAATATTCTCAAACAGTTGACAGTTAAAAGAAACAGAAGAAATGAGAAAAGCTTTCCAACCTCTGATGAAGCTGAAGTAATTTTTTCTACACACCACTAAAATAGAAATGCAGAGTAACACTCTGAAGCCTAGCACTGTTTGTTGCTACAAATGGAGACTGTTCAGATATCAATATTCTGCATAGCACAATACGCCTCCAGTTCCCTCACACTGCTCCAATAAAAAACTAACCAGCCACAGAAAAACCCTTCGCAACAAAATAGATTTAAGTTCTGTTGTGCGCTATTGCAGTAGTTCTACAGCATCCTGAAGTATGCTTTCAATTAATATAGTTGGTAACTAAATTCCTAACTCAATAAATAAATGCCTACCATATCAAATACTACTAAGACTTCCAGTGGGGAAGTCTTAGTAGTATTTTGTATTCCTAAACTTTCCAATTTCACTGATTTCTTAAGAGTTAAGTAGAAAAGTAGACACAAAGAAGAGGAAGCTTAACATTTTGACAGATAATTTGAGACGGCTGGGCATGTGGGAATAAGATGCAAGATCATTCACACAAATTTTGGAAAAGGACATTAAGCTAGAAACTTCTGTTAAAAATAGCCGGTGATATAATGCCCTAGTATCACTATCCGTTTTCAAGGACAGCAGCAAAATGAGTTGAGTGGTGTAGTTTGCTCATACTTCCCAGAACAACTGCTTCATACTCAGGCACATGTATATCCATTAATTAGAAATTCATTCGAGTAAACATTTCTCGCAATAACAGTTAATACTTTCTTTCATCCCATAAAAAGTTTAGACTACTAACAGCTACAGCGCAGTTACCTAAACAGGAGGTGGACCGTTTAGTCCTCTGAGACCACAGGCTTCAGCAGACATAAGGCTCTAATTAAAGTGATCTGCAAATGAAACCTTCTATCTTTAACACATGTTAAAGGTAACACTTATGTTCCAGTGTAAATTTAGATGACCATCTTGGGGAGTGGTAAGCAAGTACACAGCATGGGAGTGGTAAGCAACTATATAGCATGAAGCTAGTTACTGAACAGATATTCCTGGAGTGTTAAAAAAAATCCAACAGGGACTGCATGATCAATGAACATTTAGAAGTTAATATAAAATTATATAAATCCCAACAACAGCAATAAGATGCCTACCAATATATTATAATTAGCTCAGAAACCTTTCAACAATTCTCCTTCAGCTGCTATGGGAGGAGAGTGGAAAAAATAAGTGTCATTTACTTTCTGATCCTAAACAAAGGTAAAGTTACATTTCACTTACCAGTTCCTATATAGGATTTAAAGCGTCCTGATAGTCTGTCGACAAAGGCACCTAAAACATCTAATCCCAGTAATGCTACCTGTTGAAACAAAAGCATTAGATATACAAAGCGTATCACTAAAGAGTTCTTTAGGATACATTTTAAACAAATTAGACATATATATGCAAGCACACTGAAAGACTGTATCTTAAGCTAAAGATAAGTTAAATTCCAGTAAAGAGCTGATAATTCCTTGAAAATTAAAGTTATCAGAATATGTTTGGAACGGATCAAGTATATTTACATATACCAGAGTAGTTCAGGTTTTTCAGTACTTGTCTTAAAACAGAAGGAAAATAAATATTAATAATATGATGTTTTATTATTTTCAACCACAAATTATTAAAATTCAAATTAATAATTATGAGGAGTAAGGAGTTGTAAGCAGTTCTTTCCCCCATCCACCTCCCCCTGGATCATATATTAGGACTGCAGTTCTGTCCTTCATTTTCTTTAAAAGATGACTCTAGAGGTTTAACACAGCATTAACTGAAAATCTAAATTCCTTTGAAACAGGTACCAGTAGGGCTTTAAAAAAAAAAAAGGCAAGGGGAGGTGCAGGGAAGGCATACAGTTATCAAACTCAGGAAAAGCAAACAACTTAAACCACAAAACTAAGCCCCCAAACCTAAGTACTAATATAGACTGAAAAAAAACACCCCACGATTTAACCGGTTTCCCAGATGCTAAGAGCTTACTTCAATCTGGCTACTTAGCTCATCCACCAAGGCCCTTACATCATTTTCTAAACTCCCATATGAAAACAACTGATGAGCTGATACTGTTTTCCCTAGTAGTCCAGACCACACCATTTCTCCACCTGCTTTTTCAGCTATGAAAGTTTTTTTCTCTTCATTTGCTCTTGTTAAAAAAATTAAAATGAAAAAAAAAATCAGAGAAGAAAAGGAAGTTCCAAATACTACCGCGATTGTTGAGGAAGTTCCCGTCTATGAACAGAAACCAGATGAGAGGACAACATCCGCTAACGTAGCAACAAAAACATCACCCAAAATGATCAGTTTAACTAAATCATTTTAACAAGTCAGGACACTACTTTTTGCCCGTAACTATCCTGCATACTGTTCCAAGCCTTCACTCTGTTTTCTACAGTAGCTCATTATGAACACCAGAACATGCATTTTCACATCCTACAGTTAACTCAATTTGCTGCCCAGGAAGGTGCAAATGCCTAAGGAATCA
>NW_010253800.1:0-21202 GCF_000690775.1 Eurypyga helias
TGCAGGAGGGCTGAATGCCATTGCGGTGTCCCAGGATGGATCAAAGGGGAACACAGCCACATCCCAAACAGGCAGCACGAATCCACGGCCTCACACTTACAGAATAAACCCAGCGAGACCTCATTAGACCGACTCACTCATTGGGCTGCCCATGGCGCCCAGTGCAGGATTTATCGTATAGGGGAGGGGGCAAAACACACACAAAGGTCAATGCCTGATGCAAAATACTGGTTTAACAGAGCTCTTTCCACTACAATGCCATGGTATCCCGAGGCTGGAGCCAGACAGCAACCTGCACACAACTCCCACCACACAGGACAGGGAAAATCTCCCCCCACAACCTCTGTCCCTGCTCCGGGATGCTGCCCCCTCCTCCCTGCTCCTTTCCCGACAGCTTCTTATCCTCCCAGCATCTGGCAAAAAGAGACTTGCAGGAGGCAATTAAGGTTTTATCTCTAACTCCACTCAGCCCCATCACTCTGGCGTTCGCTCACTTCCCAAATGAGACATCCCTGACATCCAAATCAAACCAGAAAATCCCTCTCGGCGAGCCAGCTCGTCATCCTGCTGCGCCAGGGCTTTGCAGCTCTGCCAAGACGGGGTAAGGTGACAGCCCGTCATCCATCCACACTCACTCCGGGATATCTCCCAAATTCAGCTGGGTCTCGGCTCTCTGTTCTGACTTTGGAGCAGCCAGGGGACTCGACAGGGCCCTTGCATCACGGAATGCTGGCAGCACTGGGAAAAGCCCCGGCAAACAGCAGCACCCCCAGTGCTTGGGTCCCCCTGCAAGTCTTAACAACACAGAGAGTTTTTCCTTTGAGGTTCAGCAATAAAATGAAGCAAATCACATGAAACTCCCCCCAAACAAACGCAGGAATCAAAGAAGGAAATTGCTACCCTTCCCAGCTCAGAAAAAAAGCCTCAAAATGGGGATCAGGAGCACTGAAGGCATTGTTTATCCCCCTCCATATGTTTCCCGAAAGCCCAGGTCCCGTAGGCTCAGGATACCCTTAAACCCCAGCATTTGCCAGATCCCCTCTGTCCCCTGCCTCTCCACAGCACATGCCAGGGCTGTCACTTCCAACCCTCGCAGTTTCCAGCCCAAATCAGAAATTACCCACAACACCAACTGCTGCAAAAATTAGTTTCCCCAAGCACAGACACACAAACCAGCCAACTTTTCCCCAAAACCTTCTTCCCCTGGGCCAAATTACTCCCTGCTGATCAGCTACGAGTTCTTTTCACCGAGTAAGACACAGATGAGGGCACCGGTAATGAAGGGACAGGAGCCTTGGCCACAAAAGAGCCGTGTAATGAGGCTGCCCAGGACAGACCCACAGATGGGGGGTGGTGGTGGGGGTGTGGATCAGACCAACAGCACCAAGAGTTTTCACTAAGGGTTGTGGTGAAGCTGCTGGTGCCAAGCAGAGGTGTCACAGCCCACCTCTATTTGCAGGGAAATGCTGACTTGAAAGGAAAGGAGCCCCCCCAGAAGGAGGGGAACATCCCAGTCCCGGGGAGAGAAGCCCTTCTGCTGGGTCTTATCCTCATGTATTTGTGCTGGATCCCAGAATAGCCATGGATGCAGGAGAGGCTGAGTCTGTGGGCGTGCAGGCATGTGCTGATCTCTGACAGCAGCAAGGGCAGCAGGCGCAGGGTCTCTGCGGTGGGAAAACTGGCTCCCGAGCTCAGCTCAGAGTGCTTCCAGGGAGCTGCGTGGCTTCTGACCTGAGCCAGCATCCCCGCACGCACTGCAATCCCTGCATGCACTGCACCCTTGGGCGAGCCCAGCGGGGCGCGTGCCCAGCCCCGGTCCTGCCAGGGGACCCATTGGTGCCCCTCGGGCTCCCCGTCCATCACAAGCCCCCTACGCAGCCCAGGGGGGTCCAGCTGGAGCGGCAGGCAGGGAGCCATGGGGCAGCCCACCCAACAACCATGGCTGAGCAGCACCCTACGCGGGCTCCTGACCTGCCCTCCAGAAGCGAGGTCGGGGGTTCTGGGGCCAGCGGCCGGGGCACGGCTGCAATAACACTCTTGGGGTCCAATTGCCTAACAGACCTTTCCAAACTCTTGGACTACAGGAGGATGATGAGGCTGAATTTTTGAAGCTACTGACATTTTCCAAGCTTACAGTGAATATAAGGTGACGTTTTCTAAGCCGGGAGCATCAACAGTTTGAAGAATGAGAGAAAAGGTGGGTTAAAAGCAGGGTTTGGGGCACGTCTGCACAACCTGCTCTGGGCTTCGGCTGCCGTAACCAAACACCCTCCTTTAAAATCAACAAAGTCCTCTGGGGATTCCAAGGAAGTCTATTGTTTCCCTTTTTTAAGGTTAAAAAAACCCATGCCTGGGCTTTTTGACTGGAGAAGAGGGGCTGGGGCTGGCTCTGAGCGAAGGCTTTAGGAATAGATGTGGTGATCAGTGCTATGTTATTCCAACGGCAAAAGGAGTTTGCAGACAGCGGGGCTGTAGGGGGTCACTGTATACAGATATATATATATATATATGCATCGCTCAGAGTTTCCAGGGATGCTGCCCATCTGCATCCGCAGAGCCGAACCCTGCTCCCACGGGGGTTTCCCAACCAGATGGCTTTGCCTGACGGTGGGACAAGGTGATTTTTAAATCATCTGCTGCCCACGTTCTGGGGGGTTTCGCTGCTGTTTGTGTGGCGAGAGGGGAGTTGTTTTCCCAACAGAAACTCTAGAAGAACAACTACAAATAAAGCGGATACTCAGGGAAAAGTAACATAACAGTGTCATAACAGAGAGCTCGACTCGTGGTTTTTCTTGGAATTGGGGAGGTTTTGCTCCTTTCGGGTGCTTTTGAACACAGGGCCTTGCAGGATGGTGTATAACAGTATTAAGGCTTCTTAAATAAATGCTGTCCCATTCCACAGCTGGTCGAGGAATTAGTCTGAGGTTTAGGCTTGAGTTTTCCTGTGAACCCTGGCGTAGACTCTGGGCAAGCATTTGCCTCTGGAGCCACTCTCCCTCTCTGTTGTATCTTAGCTTTCATTTTAAAGTCCCCGTTAGACCAGCTTTGCAATGCTGGTGAAAACGTCTTTGACATTTTCCCCCTGTTTTTCAACAGCCTGAAAGTGCATCAAAGAAGAAGGTTTTGAGGAAAAACCCTCAAAATACAATAAAAACCACAATCCTTCTATTTTCTTCACTTTTTCCCCTTGAAAACAGCATTTTCCCCAAGAGCTCTAGGGATTACCCTGGGACATTAATCATTTCCATAACTAGGAGCAAGCAGATCCCTGGCTCGCTGGGGCTGGGGGTGCAGAAGGGGTCCCCTTGCAGAGCATCCCCCCAAGGCATCGGTGCTGGTCCCCCCTCCTCTCACCAACTCCCACGTCCAGGGAGTATTTGGATCCCAAAAAGGATGAACTCGCTCAGGCATCCTTCTCTCAGCGTAAGGGCTCGGGGGCAATTTGCCAGCAAAGGAGCAAGAGAGGGGCAAGGGAGGAGGCTGAGGTTTGGCTGTGACCCCACGGATCCGTGGGGAAGGGCGTCCTGAGCAAGAGAGGGAAGCAAGCGGAGAGAAAACCCACGGGAGCCGAGACACAACCGAATGGCGTAGACTCCTGCCAGGGATCTCCAATCAGGCCCGGGAGGCTTGGCTGCCTGCCGTATAAATCCAGAGCTGGGAGGGTGGGAAGGCAGCGTGCCTCTGGGCAGGGAGAGGAAGAGGAGGATGAGTGCCGGGGTGCTCCCTGCAAGGAGGCAGAGAGCACCCAGCAGCACCCCAGCAGAGATGAGCCGGACCCCGACAGCAGCCCAGCAGACCATGCCCGTCTCCTCCAGGCCCCGGACATCCTTCCTCATCCAAGACATCCTCTGGGATGGGGCAGAGCGGGGAGCGTGGCCAGAGCGGGGCAAGAGCAGAGAGTTTGGCAGCCCAGAGGACGCGGAGCAGGAGGCAGCTACAGCGGAGGGCAGTTCAGCCCTGGGGGCTGTCCCAGGGCACCCCCCCGGGAGCCCTCGTCCCCCAGGAGGATCCCCAGCCCAAGTCCAAGGGACACGCCACGAGGCAGACACAGGTAAGGGGGTGGAAGCTCCCGGATGAGCCTGCTGGACGGGGAATGGATCAGCCATGTCTACGCTTGGGTCAACCCAAGGGCAGGATCCAGACCGGGCTGCCTCGAGCACCCCAGAGCCAAAGAACCCAGGCTTGGAATGCCAGGGAATATCTGCTTTAACAGTGGGAAAGCAAGAGAAATAGAAACTGTGTGTAAACCTATTGCCAGGTTCTTCAAATAACTCAAAGGACTGAATCTGCTATTTAAAAAAAAACCTGGTTGATGGATTTCTGCGATATCTTGGGAAATAAAGTTCCCTTTTAACGCAGAAGGTGCCCAGGAGGGCACCCCGGGGCTGCAGGCTCAGAGGCAGATTGTGCCCATCCTTCACGCTGCCACCAGCACCGTGATGCCACCGCAGCCCAGCTCCTCGGTGCCCCCGGCCCGGGGATGTTTTGCAAGTCCCTGCGTTGAATTTGGGGCGTTCTCAGCAGGGCTCGGCTCTCCCGCGCACCCGTCTCCTGCCCCGCACCCCTGCACATTGGCAGTTTGCTAGTAACGACCCTGCTCCTCTCGATACAACGCTCCCAGCACCCCTTTCTAGCACGCAACTGCCAAAACTCATCATAGGCAATAAGGCTTCGCTGCGGAAGCAACATACCCAAAATCACACCCACAGGCGAGTTATTTTGGCCGGTGCCCCCCTCGCTGCAGCAGGAGCACGGCCGGGCTGCGGGAGGGACTCAGCCAGTCCCTGCCCAAGCAGCACGGGGCTGAGCTGCAACAGCCAAAAAAGCGATTTTGAACTCTCTAGCGACTGGTTGTTGCTTGCTAAGAGAGCCCTTTGCCAGGGGAATTTTGGCTTTACGTTGCGATTCTATTAAAAGAAACTTCTACATAAAAGCAAGTTCAGAAAGAGCCACTGGGCTGATTATTACCAAAAAAAAAAAAATCATTAAAAGCTGTACCAAATCTCCCAGGAAGCAGATAGTGTAAATCAGGGCAGCTCCGGGGATTTCAGTGGGACTACCATGATTTACACAAGCTGGGGATTAAGCCTGTTTTTTCTCTCTTTGAGCATTGTGTTCGCATCTTAAGAAAATGTACTAGGAAATGACTAAAAGGAAAAATAAAAATTGCCTATTTCCTCCCCAAGCTGGGTAATACACAAAAAAGGAACTAACTGCTTAAATGAATTGACTTGAGAAGTTCTAATGGTTATACGTGACACTTTCACGGAAGTTCAGCACCTCCCTGGGTCCGGTTCCAGCAGCCAAATGGTGCCACCAAAAATAAATTGGAGGCAAACACTAAGATGGTGCTTTGGAGCCGTGACCCAAGCCCAGGTCTGGAGCTGTATGTGTAAAACATATTAAACATCTGCCCTGGAATTAGCCGGCGTTGCCTTTGAGTCGTGAAAGAGAAAAGGGAGGACTTTCAGTCCGGTGCCTGCTAACCGCAGTCTGCTCTAAGCCGCACTGATTTCCCATGTCTGAGCTATCCTTAAGGACAGAAACCTTCCTCTGGGGATCAGGGTTTTCCCATAGCCACAAAAGGACGTTTCGGAGAAGTGCCTGATAGTATGAATTCTGCAATAAAAATCGCAAGAGCTGTCGCTGCCGTCATGTACGTGAGAGCGGCACCTTGAGGGTTTCACCAGTCCTCCACCAGCATTGCAAAACAGCCCTTTCTGTCTAATTTTAGTCCCCTGAATGTGTGTTCAGGCTGAATGCATGCTTATTTGAATTAAGAAAGTGTGATTTAGGGAAAAAACCTCCCTTATGTGACTTTATGATGGTGTTCACTCTATTAAATGACAAGTAACTGAGATAAGATGAATTTTGCTCTCTGGAAGGGAAAAAGCAAGGGATTCAGGCAATTGCCCAGTGGGTAATTCTCAGCTCTGTCCTCTCACAGATGCCACCTGCCTGCTGGAGTGCGCCCCCGCCCTGCGACCCCTGCCCATCGCTCCATGCCCCCCCAAGCAGACGAAGCGCTCGCGGGCAGCGTTCTCCCACACCCAAATCATCGAACTGGAGCGGAAATTCAGCCACCAAAAATACCTGTCGGCCCCCGAGCGAGCTCACCTGGCCAAAAACCTGCAGCTCACCGAGACCCAGGTGAAAATCTGGTTCCAGAACAGGAGGTATAAAACCAAGAGGAAACAGGTCGCTCCAGAAATCAGCAGACTGGACCCGTGTCTGGCCGGGCAGAAGGCGGGCGAGCTGCCCGGAGCATCGCTGCTCGCGCTGCGGGGCGGCTGGCACTACCTGCCTTGCCTCTACTACTTGAACGGCTGGAGTCCCTCCTGGTGGTAACCGCTTTTTTAAGCAGAAAACATCCTTTTATCTTAAACTTATTAATTTTTTTTAATACGGCATTGCTCTTTCTAGTGCTAATTAGGAGAGGGAGACCCCGTTTGTAGTAATGATCAGCATCTTCTAGTCGCTGCACCAGCCTCTCTTGTTGCTAACAGTAAAAAGAAAGCAAAAAACAGCCCAAGATTTTAAAAGTGTGCAATTCAGTATCCTCATCAGCACTGCTCTGGGGTGAATCTGCGGCTGGAAACTACTGCCGGCTCTTTGGGGGCAGAAAGGGAGGGTCCAGCCCCGCAGACAGCGATCGCCCCTCTCTGCCCCTCCCGAATCACCTGTGCCCCTTGCTGAGATCAAGTGGGCAAAAAGCAAACTGCTGAGGCTGGGCTGGCACTGCCACGGCCCCAGCTCGGCCCCTGGGGCCACCAGCTGCTGTAGGATCTAAAAAATAGTCTTTAAAAAAAAAAAAAGCAACAAAATTAGTATTTCTGCCATTGATACCATAATTGTTGGTGGTCCCAGAGGGGACTTCGAGCCCCCTCCAAGATTTCTGCATGCTGTCAGGCAGCACCCCAGATCAACGTGCTTTTGGGGAGAATTAAACCCCTTTCTGCCACGAACGACGACAACCTGAAGTGCCCGACGGCCACGGAGCTGCAGCCGGGGACCGGGTTCGCTGGGACGTGAGCGAAGGCGGCTGCCCCGGCGGTGGGGGGGACCCGTGCCAAAATGCCAGCTTACCCCCACCCAAACCTGTCCCTCTCCCCTGCGACGGCCAAGACGCCAACCGCCGGTGTCTCTCCAGCCCTGAGAAGCCAAACCAGAAATCCCGGGGAACGGGGACAATAGCGCGACGACAGATGAGTTTTGCATATCCGGGTGTCGACGCTGTTTGAACATTCCCGTATAAGCGATTTAAACCAGCAACAGCTGGCGGAGTTCAGCGCTCCCCGTCAGCTTTCAAAGCAGCAAACTCCCCGTTTGCGAGAGAAATCAGCCCCACTCCCGGCAAGAGGAGAGCTTCCCAGCGACATTTTACTGAGCTGACAACCACTTGCACTAGCAGAATAGCAGAGATTTTCTCTTTTTTGGTAACTAATCATACTTAAACCTTTAGATGCCACTAAGTCTGTGGGAGAAGGCGTAGAAATACATGAGGATTCCAAGGGAGGAACCACCTCAGCTGGTGTAAAACAGCACAGCTCTGCCAGAACCAGTTTAATCTTGTACATGGAGGTTTCTTCCCCGTGAACCTCCAGAAATGTTTCTGTGGTGCCTGTTTTTTTCTGCAATGACTGAAAAAACCACAGTGGTCCAACTCCCTCCTGCCACATGGAAACACAGACAATTAGATAATGTTGAGAAATTACTTGGATCCGTCCCTTTTATTTGGGAACTGATCTTTTTGCCTTGCCTATAGACCCAGATCTTCCGAGCTCACAGACGAAGCTGCTGGGGATGAGGCAAAACTCCTGGGAAGGGAGGGCAGGGAGAGGAGAACAGGCAAATGGAAACCCTTTGTGGCAGATAGCTGTTCTTGCTATCAAAGCTGTTTACCAAGTTTGGAGGACAACCAGTTGCTTTGTAATTGTCTGAAAGTTACCCCTAATATCTTGAGATAACTTTTTTCTTCCCGCTCTGGCTCTGAGACACTGTGTATCTCCCAGCCCGGCGCTGGGCGAGAAGGCCATCTCCCCTGCACTGTTGCAATGTGTTTCCAACCCGGCACTGCTGCTTATCCACTTTGGACTTGGCTTATCCCCTGCTTGGAACAAAAAAACCCGCCCTTACAGCCTCGCAGGGCATGCATCCCTCCTGATGGCCCCTCCAGGACACCCTGCTGAAATCCCAGGGGCTCACCCGGACCCTTGGGATGCTGCTTCAACCAATGCAGAGACACAACATTTGCACTAAATACACGGGATGAGCCATCCCAGCGCTGCCCCTGAGCAGGGATCATGGTGTGTCCTTTGCTCAGGCAGCGGAAGAGCAGCAGGGACAGGCACATCATGCTGGGAAGGACTGAATCAGGCTGGGAAAGTAAGATATGGGCTGGGAAAATTAGATATAAACTGAAAATTAGATATAAACTCAACTTCTTGGGTGCTTCTTTGGGAAAATGCTTGTGTCATAGCTACTTTTTTTCCCTGCTGATGGTTTCCAACCAGTAAAATATCCCTGTTGCTTCGCCACCCAACTGCTCCTACTTAACTTTGAGGGCATAAAGCAAGCCCAGTGCAAATAGTCGCTATTTTTGTACAGTTGTTTTGATACTATTTTATCTGACGTGCATTATCCTTTGGAATAAAGAGCACAGAGTCTTTATTAGAAACAAGCTGCCTCGCTGGGTTTTTTTGCTCTGGGTTTGGATTTCCTTTTAAACCCTGTTTCTGCCACAGCTCTCCCACCAGGTTCTCAGACGAACGCCTGCTGCGGGCGCAGCCCCCGGGTGAGATTTGTGCAACGAGTTGTCACAAGCACCAGCTCACAAGGTTTTGCCGGTGGTAAAGCACTGTTCATCACTATTTCTAGGTGCTCAGCCCCAAATGCTGCTCCAGCCAGGTATGGAGAGCCACTGAGCATCCTCTAATCCCATTTACTGTCCAGTGAGCATGATACAAGTGACCATTTCCCAAAAGAAAAAGCTAATATGGGTGAAGCACTTTACCCCAAATTACACGTAATCCCACACACACAATCCAAGTGGTATCCCGAGTTTTGCACTACAAGCACTGGTCCCAGTTTTTATTCCTGCCCCTGCCTTCCAGCCCTGCAACCAAGGGCAGCGTTGGGCTCTGCAGGAACATAAGAATTCACCCTGGGAGCTGTCAGCGTGAATGCCTGACCCTGGTATGGAGGTGGAGAGGGACTGACCTTGAGTCCCAGCCTGTCCCTCCATGCACTCCCTCGCCTCTGCTGCTAGCAGCAGCAACTTTCCCAAATGGAAAGCGAGCTGAAATACCATTACTCCCAGCTTAATTGCATATTTCAGTAGCCTTAAAATAAAAAAATAAGCCAAAGCTGGCATCAAGCTGGCAAAGTGAGATCCCAGGGGAGGTCCCATTGCCTTAGGAGGCTGGTGCTGGATCCTCACCAGCCAAATCCTCAGGCAGACGCGGCTCTGCCTCCTTCACCGGGAGATTTTGTGGAAGGGAACAACAGCTCCTGTACGTGGGTGACCATTTGTCATAGGCAGTGACAAGCTGCGGTCCCCGCAGCCAGGGCTGGAAATCGGGTCTCCTCCCACACACCGATCCTGCCAGCACCATGGTCCTTATAAGATCCTCCTTGTTCATAACCCAGACCAAAAGGCCTTTGTGCTGCAACACAGACACAGGAAAGTGTACATTGGGGTTTTTTTGCAGCATATCCATCTGCCAAAACAGGTTCTGGGTCCCACACCGGTGTCAGTTGGATGCAGGTGGCAGCTCCAGCCCCTGCATAGCCTCGGCTCACCCCCGCCACAACCATTGCCCTCCCTCCTCTCCTTCCCAACCCTTTTCTCTGCAACCCCCGAGAGGTTTCTTTAGGGACAGAAGATCGACTTAGAGTTGGTTTTTTGGGGTTTTTTCCAAGTACAAAGCAGAGGACAAGAAAAGGGCTGAACTGTTTGGATAACCAAATCATCCGAGAGTGTTAAGGCATTAATCACAACAATGGGAACGATATGGCAGGCCTTCCCGGTGGTAAATACCCCCTTGATTAATACAGAAAAGAAAAATCCCACCCTAATGAATGATGGAGACAGGAGTTTTAATCAGCCTTAACGAAGCAGAACTCCTGTTTGTACGCAACTGGAAACAGAAAGCATCATTTAATGTCTGTCAATTAGTGTCACGCTCCGCCGCTAACATATCTATCAAGATTAAACGGTGTCTAATGCTGACATAACATTTACACTTGTTTGTGCCAAATCATTTATTTAAAGCGGAAAAAAAAAGAAGAAGAAAGGCTGCCTTTGGATAATGTAGCTGTTGACTAACATTTGCATGCAATAAACCACATTCTTGGCAAGGACACGCAGGACCGGAGCCAAGAAAAATCTTCAGCTTGACCTACACAACATTTGCAAACCAGAGCAGTGGGAACAAGTTCGCTACACGGAGCTAAATAGGGGATGGAAAATGGAAGGACACCCAAAGTGCCAGGCTGTATCAGACCAGTGCTTCCTCCCCTCGTTTGGTACCCGGTTGTTACAAAGATGCTTCGGAGGGAAGCGCAGAAACCCTTTCAGCAAGCAGCACTAGGATGTGTTTTTTGGGGAGCAGGGATGCTTCCCGAGGAGAGAGGCAAGCTGAGGCGTAACGCAGAGGGATTTAGAGCTCTTAAAAACCCTTGAGGATTTTTCAATATTTACTATTCTTCCTCTGGATGCTCTTGTCACCCACAGAAACACTTCACCTCCTGCTGACCCAGCTACAGCCTCAGTGGCAAGAGCCCCACAGCCCCTTCTCGAGGTGCTGGACCACCCGGTGCTCCCTGCACCCTTGAGCCTCCCCAGGAGCAGCGATGCTGAAGAGGGGTCAGGGAAGCACGGGAGAAGCCGAGGGGCACAGACCTCGAGGAAGATTTTCACCATGATGGACAGTTGATGGGGAAAGAAAAGGGGGGAAAAAAGGAAAAAAAAGAATAATTAAAAAGAAGTACTTTGGAGTTTGTGGCAAAAAGCAGCTTTCCAGACGGGTGTTCCCATGGGAAACTCCTTTGCTGCCTCTCACAAAAATCCAAGGCACATTCCTCTTCTTTCTTCTGTTATGGTCTGGGCACCATTTATTAAGAACAGTCGAAGGGAGAGAGAAATCTGCAGCAAATGGCCCTGGAAGTGGCTCCAAAGCCGCCCGCCCGCGGTAATTTATGGCAGCCCGCTCGCCGAAGGGAAAGTCACGAGATAAGACAAGTATTTTTACAGGAAAAGGAGTTAGGAGTGAAGCACACACGGGTGGGTTGTGTGTTGAAACGCTCCGGTCTTGGAGCAAAAAGGAAATGGGGCAAAGAAAAAGGATTTTGGCGTCAGGTACCGGGTGTCTGGGCAGACTCAGGCTCTTTGCTGTGTCCCTCAGCCCAATATATGGGGGGGAAGAGGGGTCCCACGTGTTTCACCTGTTGTGAACTCACACGGATGCCCCCCCAGCAATGCCATTCCCAGGGGCAGGGGGCTGAAAGGCACAGAGGGAGCTGCATGGCCCGGACTGTGCCCCCCCACCGCGCTGTGTGGGGGAGTTGGCCGTTCCCTCTGCTCGGAAAACTGGCAGGGAGAGCAAGGACATGCGGGAGGCTCCGGCAGAACATTCCCACCAGCCGGCGCTGGAGCTGGGGGGGGGAATCTCTGCAGTCAGCAGGGGAGGATGCTCAGGCCCCCATAGCTGTTGGTTTTGCCCAATTCTGTTCTCATTTAGGGCTTTCCAGGCACTAGGATTTCCAAGAAATCTCAATCACGCATGGTGTCTCAAACTCTTCCTTCCGTCCAGAGCCTTCTGGGACAACCAGATTTCCAGAAAAGCAGGGATTTTTAGACTCGAGGTGGCATAACCTGGGAGCAAGGCCAGCTGCCCAGGGAGATGATCCCAGCTCTCCAGATGAACTGAGTGTCCGACACAGTAGGAATTTTACATCCTGTGTCTGTTCGCATCACCCGAGGCTGGACAAGGGCTCTTAGCAATGAAAGAGCAAGGAAGGAGAGAGGGACCCTCATCCTGAAGAGCCCTTGTTACCAGGAGCAGGTAAAAGCAGGGATACCGACTCTTCGGCAAAGCTTCCCACGGTACTTTTCCACCGGCCGGTGAATCGCCCAGCCCGGGCGGCACAGCGGGGTCCTGCTCGCGCCGTGCCGGAAAGCAAAGGGATTAGCACAAGTCTCTGCAAACAGAGCTTGGGTGGGGGCACCCAGGGCTCTTCGCCACTCCCATGAGAATAAATGGCTGGGTTAACTGGGAAAACCGCGCCAGCCCAGCTCCAACGAAGCAATTATTCACTGGGAGCCGCTTTCTCATGGGGGATGGCAGCGCCCGGGCTTCGGGGTTGGAGATTTGCGGGATTTACACAGGACAGAGTAAATCTGGGGTACACCCAGAACGACTTCCTCTGCAGAAGGATGTCCAAACTTGGCAAACACCATCCCAACGGCTGCACCGCTCGGTCGGGGCCAGGGCAAAGCTTCCTCCCCAGCCTGGGTGCAGCCCAGCGGCAGCAGCAAGTGCCAGATGTTCCCCTTGAACGTGTGCAGATGTTTCCCTCCCCAGGGCTGGGTCTGGAGCAAGCAGAATGTGGGCTCCCTTCGTACCGTCTAGATAATATTAATCCTTTCTCTAGACTCTGAGCGCTGCGGCGGCCAGGAGCTCTGCCAGCGTCTCTCGGACTCGTTTGCTGCTAGGTATCGTCACGTACCGGGATGAGGGTGAAGATTGCTCAGCTCCCAGGCAAGTTTCCATGATGAAACAGAGTTTTTTCCCCAAATACCAGTGTTTTAGTCCAGATATCCATGCTGTTCCCCAGTGAGTAACTACCTGCATCAACTGCCCCACCCCCCCCAACGATATTTCCACATGACAGGTTTTATCCTTCTCTCCTTTAAAAAAGGGGAATGGAGACAAACCTACAAGCTGGCACCACTCCTGCAGCAGGTGCCCGGGAAGCCCTGAGCACCCATATAAACCACCACAGGGCTCAGGTCCTTGCTCCCAGAAACGTGATGCATTTGATGACACGAGCATGAAGAGGTACCGAACACAGAATAATCTGGGTTGTTCCTGATCTCAATTCCTGAGACAGCCACGCAGCCTAACAAAACGAGGAGATGGTGACCGTCACCACTACGGCCAGCAGGAAAACTGCCTGGACCCAGGACCGCAGCCCAAAGCCACAGCCTTGTCCCCATCAGCACAGGCCATGCGGAAATACAAGGTTCATTTCATGACAAGTAATAGGCAAATGGAGCATTTTAGGGCAAAAATCCTCAAGCAGGACCTGGGCAGCCTCTGAGGCACCTTTGCAAGATCCTACAGCACAAGGCAGCCCCATGCCTGGGCACCAGAGAGCAGGCAGAGTACCAGAGCATCATCTAATCCCAGGGTCTGGAGCACTCCGGCTTCAGGAGAGGGACCAGGGAACTAATTCTATTTGTGACACCAGGACCTACTCAGTTTTCGCCATTGGCAAGAGACCGGGACACTCTGCTCTCCGCAGCTTTCCCGTGGGTCTCCCCATTCCCAGCCCCAACAACCTCTGGGTGTTATTTAGCAAACGAGCCATATTTCACCCCTCCCTGCCAAGCAGCTTTTCGCTGGGTGTCAAAGGCACATCAGCACTCCCCATCCTCTATCCGAGCTGGTGAAAGGAAGAATTACTGCAGTATTTATTTACCTACTACACTTTCACCAGGAGAGTGCTCACCTGCGTGGCACCCATCACTCCACCCTTCCCATACCACCTGCTAAAAACATCGCAGGGGGCAGAGCTTTAAAGCAAATAAAATAATAGAAAACTTTAAACAAAGGGGATTATGGTACTTGGAGGGTCCGGTTGACCAGCGCTTGCGTCTGGGCTGTGCCGACTGCTGCAGACCCGTGTCTCTGAGCTGATTTTGGAGGGTTCAGCTTCCTCCAGTAGCAAACAGGGTGGGATTTTTTTGCTGTGCAAACCGTAGCAGGTGAAAAAGAAGACAGAGGGAAAAGCCTGGCTCTCCTTCACCAAAACAACTAATACCGGGGCCTCCGTGCGGGCAGGAAAACAGGAGCTAAGTGAAGCAAAGGTGAGGATGCTGCACTGGAAAGGTATATTGCATACTGGGGGGCAGGAGACCTGCTAAATCCCAGGCCCAAAATCGGCACTATTTAGGGCTGGAATTACATTCCCTTCCCACACAGCTGTCTGCAGCTGGGGCTTGGCCACGCTGTAACGCTCCGTGACAGATTTACAGCCGCAGAGCCCGGCGGAAAACACTTACCTGTTCTACAAACCCATCCCTTGTCTTTTCAAAGGAATGAAATCTTGTGGATAAATACAAATGTTTTTATCCCCATTGTGGCAGACTAAGATAGCAGGTTAAGGTGTGGCCGGAAAGCCTTTCTCTCTGTGGCTGCATCTTGTCACCCAAGGTAAACACGGAGCTTAATGAAATTTTGAGGGGGAAGAGGTGAGATGTTTGCCTTTATGTTCACTACCCTTTAAACCAGAAACAATATTTGAAGAGAAACAAAGAATCGGGCAAACTAGATAATAATCATATGCGGCGAACAAACACAGCCTAGATCCTGGATTAATCAAACTGACTTAAATAAAAACCCAAACGCTGGGGTTTTGGCGGCGCAGAGGAGGGCACCCGCATCCCACAGGGCACGTAGCCCTTGCTCCCACCGCCGTCCCCAACATCTCTGCCAGAAGGTCCCCCCGGCTGGCCTCTCCAGACATAAGGATGTGGCCACCACCACTGTCCGTGTGTCCCAGGGAGCATTAATCTCCCGGCATCCCACTGGACTGATGCTCAGGATGCACCTTCCCCCTCCGGCAAAGCCCTCGGTTGCTATTTCTCCCTTCACCCACGCAAGCTTTGTGACAGTACAGTTGCTATTTAATTGTTTTCCCCTCTTCTCGTCTCGCACACTTACAGACCCCTAGGAAAAGTACCAGTTGGGAAGTTGGAGTGCACGGCAGAAGAGATTTTATTTGTTGGTACCAACCCAAGACTTTCAATATAGGAACAAGTGCTGAACGCAGCGAAGCGAACACCCGCCGCCCTATAAATCCTCACTGCAGGAAACCCTGCAAGTCCAAGGAGTTGCTATGGTCTACTGGGTAAACGAGACGCGCTAAGAAAATATCCTTAAAAGATACTTACACAATAATCTGTACTGGTTCCAAAAAAACCATTAGTGTCCATGAGAGAATCAAATGCATTCCCAAGACAAAATGCCACCCAGCCCAGAGGGACATCAGTGTCACGGGTCTTGGCAAATGCCACCTGCCCATGGGTGGCACCTCCAGCACCTCATCCTGAGGAGCCACCCCCAAAGTTGGGAGGTGATGGAGCAGCCAGGGTGATGCCCTGGGGCTGCGCTTGCTCTGATGCTTCCCACTGCAGCTCTTGGTACCCGTGTGCCGCACAGATGCACCCCATCCTGCTTGGATGCAGGAATTCCCCATTTCCAGTGAAGGGCCATCACAAGCCAGGCAGATACCAGGGGTTTAAAGCAGAAAGGAGGGAGAAGAGATAACCATCGATGTGATGTTTTGCAGGTCCTTCAGCCTTTCTAATAATCTCAGCCAGGCTCTCCATCCAGGGAAAAACCTTTCCCTGACGCGAAAACTGGGGCTCAGCTCAGACGTCCCCAGCTCTGCAGCCACCCTGTGCTTCCATAAGGAACAATCTCTCTTTATTCCCCTCAATTACCAGCCACATTTTCCATTATTTGCAGCACCAGTAGGACTCAGCACAAAACAAGCATTTTAACGGAGGCAGACAACTTTTTGACAAACCCAAAGCAGGGAAAACACAAGAAAAGTTTAAATTACTCACCGGGCAAATGGAGGGAGAGCAGCCTGAAGACCTCAGGGATGTCGGGCCAAAGGCCTGAAGCCACGTCTCCCTCTCAGACAGACGAGTGAAGGTTCTCCCAGCACATCTTGCCAGGGCACAGAGTCTCTTTCCTGAGTTTTTTTGTTTTCCTGGGTGATTTTCCTTTCCTTCAGTTGACTTAAAATCCAGATCTTTGACAGCCATGAGTAATTCAGGGATAGAAATCCCCTGGGGTCTAACGGAGAAGACATGGATGGATAGGGATAGATGTCAGCAATTTAGCTGCAAGTTCAACCACGTGATTTGTGTGTCCGTAACCACACACCAGCCAAGCACAGAACTTCCCTCCTGTGCAGACGCACATTAGGGCCATTTCTCACTTTCTGGGGAATTACTGGGAATAAGGTGGAGCTGAATGGCGACTACAATAAAGAGAAATGTAGGGACCCTCACCAGCCGTGCATAAACCAGTGGTTAGTGCTTAAGGGGCGTGCATGGTGTGTTACATACCTCTCCTTTCAGGACTACACACAGTTACTACAGGGGAGGAGAGGAGGGTAAATATTTACTCTACAATGCAAACAGAAATACAAACCTATCAGAAACATGTTGCTGAGCATCAATAGTACTTTATCTCCTGATCTTGTCTCTCCAGCTCATCAGCCAGGCGAGGCAGCCTGCTCCCCACCCCGACCCGTCGGTCCCTCACACCTCCCGGGGTTCTCAGTGACAGTAAAAACAACCCCCAGAAAAAAAAGGCAGAGTGGGTGGGAAAAGGAAAGTCCTTCCTCCTTTGGGGTGGGCCGAGGAAAGAGCATCTTGCTGCTGTTGCTGCCCTTTGCGGCCAGCCTTGACTCCCGGGTAGGTGGTTTGCCGCTAAACCCTGTAACTGTCCTTGCCATTCCCAGCCGCATCCCAACAAAAGCTCGTCTTTAGGATTTTAGGTGCATCAATTGCTGCACTGGGAACACAACAAAATCAGATCCTCCTGTATCTCTGGAAGGTGCATGCCCTGGGGACCAACATCTATTCCAAACCCATCATTTCCAAAACAAAACTGGTAGGAAATGGATTGTGCCGCATCCCCTTGTCAAAATTACACAAGGCTGCTCCCAAAGTAGTCCTTTACACTCACCTCCAGGTTTTTAGGGCTGGAGATTTACACCAAGGAGTTTCAGACTCTAATCAGAGATGCCGAGCGCTTGGTAAGCTGAAATGTTATTTCAGGACAACCTGGTTTTCATGCCAGATCCCAGACAAGGACTGTGGTCCTGCCAGGTTTATTAGAGGTGAGAAGGAACTGCAGGAATCCCAGATCCTCCCGACAATGTTGGAAAGATTCAAATTTAGGAATAAGATAGGGCAGACTCTGGACACAAACTCTGACCTAAAAAAAAAAAAACCAAACCCCAAGACAGTTGGTTTATCATCCCGGCCAGACCGGAGCAAAGGCACCTGCACCAGACCTGAAGCTGCAAACCAACCCCCCCACATTTTCCACCTAGAGCCAACAGTTGCTCCGAGCTGGAGAATTCCTGATGAAAAGGTTTGGGTTAAGCTTTTTTCCCCCCTCACAGCCCACTTGGGCCAAGCCCCAGGGTCTCCTCTGCTTTGGGACAGCCCCGGTTAACCTGATGCTGCTGAGCCCAGCTTTAAGGGAAGCATTCCTTCTCCAGCACCAGTGCCATGCGGAAACTCTACCAGTGAACTGGTCTTTTCCTCTTCACTGAAAGGGAAGGCAAGATCTAAAGCAGCTTCGCACGTTGTGGGTTTTTCCCCTTCAAATTAGGCACTTTAAATGGAAGCTTCTTTGAAAGCTCAGCAAAAACACAGCTCCCCCGGGACCTTCAACCCCTGCACTTTCCTTCCAGGTGGGAAGAAAATTCCACTTGGGGAATTCACTTGGCTGCTGAACGAGCCAGCCTGTGGGTTTGCTTTGCAAACCTCAGAAGCCTCACTGCCAAGAGGAATTTGTTTCAAAACTCTTGAGCGGCTCCTAGAGGAGTGCGAGCCCATGATAGAGATGTCAGCTCCTGCCAGGCTGCTAAACCCCTCCCAGGATTTTCTTCCTCCAGTGTGATGACGAAGGGCTTCATCTGGCTCAGACGGTGTGGTGCTGAGCCTGCCAAGCATCCAGGCAACACTAGAAGGCACCATTCTCCCAGAGACCAGCCTGCCTGGCTGGCACCGAGCAGGGCAGAGCCAGGCACCCTCCCGCTGCCCAGCCCCGGTCGGAGCTGGACACCCAACTACGCAGCGAAGGAAAGCCACAAGCGTGAGCCTAGAAGGACAAAAAAATCAGACTGTTTTATTTCCTTGAGCTCCAGTGGTACAACTGTAGCAGCATCTCCCAAACGAACTCCTGCATTGTTAAATACACAGTTAAGGAAACACATTAAATTCCAAGGCAGGCAAGAACAAAAAATAAAAATAACTGCGGCCAAAGTCACCCATCCTCCCCCTCAAATACCACGTGTGTTCGTTGCAGACAAAGAAGCCGCATGGGTTGCACACCCCAGGTTAAAATAAAACTTCCAGACTTGCAGCAAAGCTTCCGAATGCAAACCTCAGAGGGACAAGGAGCCACGGTTTTGGCACCGGGGCTTTCACCTGGGGACGCAGCACTAGGCACAGCAGGAAGCATTTCAGAGACTGCCGCAACTGTCTAACCAACCGGGCACATTCCCAGCTGCAGAACATTATCCCCAGGTTTCATCGGATACCTGAGGATACCATAGAGAGCTCTATACAGACGCTCCTCACCCACTCCCAGCTCGAGGCAGAGCACATTCCCAAACCTGGTTGTTAATTATTTAAATGCTCAACGCTCGGGACACGCTCGTGTTTTTCTGGCTAGCAGCTACAACGGGATGCTACCTCCCCCTCCAAGCACGATGCTCAGCTGGCCAAAACCCCAATCGCCCAATCATTCCACAGCCACAGGCTCTGTCCCCGGGGCCAATCTGTTCTTCATGTCCCAGCTACTCACAGGTTACTCCAAACAGGAGGTAAAGTTCTCCCAGAATAGCCAAGGTGAAGTCAAACATTCAAGCTAAGCGAGCAGAGGAAGAGGATGATGCACTGGGGACCGCGTGCCAAGCGTGAGTCCCAGCTACCGAAGCCACACAGTGCTGTCATCTTCCACATTATGCTCCAAGTCTGCCTCTTCAACGTTAAAGTGACCCAAAATTTTCATCTAAGTGTTTATGCCCATCTCTGGTGGAGTGTTTTGTGCAGTCCTGGCTAAAGTCAATAGGAAAAAAGGCATCCAAGGCCAACACACAGCTTGAAGACCCCCACCCTTGAGACCCCTCCCCACGTGCAGAGGGCCTTCTCCAGCTGCACCACCAAGACCAGCAGCCTCAGGCTTACAATTCTTACACTTTAAGACACAGGGAGCATTTGGCACAGTGATTCATTCAGTTTAAGTGACAAAAAGGCATCAAGAAGCTCATTTCCCCATTATCAATAGTACAATCTTAATTTACACAAGGCACATGCAACACCACCCTGAAAGGTGCTCCTCGCTTTACCTTCTCCAAAAAAACAGAGCAGGAGGATCAGCTCTTAGTGTCATCCTACACAACACGCCTGGCTGACGGAACACCTCCAGTGACATGTGCCAGCCCAAAAGCTGGAGCCCCATGCTCAGCAGTAAGGAGACGGTACCAGCTCCAGACATCAGCTGCTTCTGGCAGGGCAAGCTCCAGGGAGGATGGAGCCAGTTGGTGTCCTGCAACTTAGTTTTTGCACATCCTAAACCCCCTCATTAGCTACTGATCACCCAAGTAACTAGCTAAAGGATTCATTTTGGTCTGAAAAAGCCACTCCTGGGAGGAGCAGGGCTCAGCATCCCGCAGCACCGAAACCAAACCCACAGCATGAGGAGCCTCTCTAGGTTGGTTTTGTTCCCTCCCCAACCGAGATGGGCAGCAGCTAATTGCCCAACACGAGCTGCGAGGTGGCTTCGGTTCTGCAGGGAAGACTTTCCCAAGGTTTTGCCAGCTGCTGGTTTGGTGCTGCCAGGATGAGACCCCTGCGACTCGGTAGCCGGACTGTAAACAGAAGCTCCAGGTGGCCCCCCTGGGAGCAGAGCAGCTCCGTGCATCCCACTCAGATCCCACCAGCTATCGAGATGTGCACGGCTGCTCCTGTAAGCAGGATCAGGGCCGTAATGGACAAGAAGTATGAATAAATTAACAGAGGATGAAGGCTGTTCAGGTATCACATACCATAAAAACGTACCTTAAAAAAAGTGTTTGCAAAAAAATACTATTCTTTAAAAATCTACATCTTTTATAAGAGTCTCCCTGTAAAAAATGGAATTGATAGTTTTCCCCTTCTCCCCCACAAAGTGACCAGGTATTTTGGGGTGCCCCTCCTCAGCATCCTACAGTTTCCCAAAGTGGTGTCCCCATTCCTTCTCCTCGTATCACAGCAAGTCTCAAGGGGCTAAAACACCCTGACACCCACACGACAATCCAGGCCACTGTTTGGGGGCTAAATGCTGTACAATAAAAGCCAATCTGGCTATAAAAAATAAATGCTTTTGTGTCTTCCTTACACAGGATGGAAGAATTCAGCCCTTTTTAAACAGCTTAGCATCTAGCTGTAGTAGTATTTAAAAACCAACCCAAATGCCTACATAGAAAAATAAAGGATAAACATTATCCATCTATTTTATATTTACATAAAAAATAAGTTCTGCAAGGGTATTTTGCTTCTTTGCTGTAAAAAAAACCCAGCCTAGGTTTTATAACCTAAGCCTTCAGTGAGGAATAAACTACATCTTCACACTTAGTCAGAAAAAATATCAGCTAGCAATTTCACTTCTCCAAAATAAAGTTATTAAATATATATATTATTTTAAGTCTTTATAAACTATTTCATTGCTTAAGCAAGGAGGGGAATACGTGACTGAGGACCACTTTAATCCCTCATTCCCTAGGGAGGGAGAAGTGGACATCAGCCGTGAATCCAGAAGAAACCTGGCACGCTCCCTCAGCGGGGACCCAGCGCTGGCTGGCTTGCAGGCACACACGGGCACGGACCGCGTTCACTCTCGGTAAGTCCTTCACAAGGATGTTCTTTTTTCCAGCTTGTGCTTTGTGAGAAAGTACTTGAAGAATTCATACACCGACCAGGCGATGGCTGTGGAAGGCATCTGGTAAATGACACGGGCCTGCACCCCCCTGAAATACCCCGAAACACCCCCCAGCTGATAGACAGTCTTGAAGGCGTTCACCATGCCCGAGAGATGCCCGCTGATGTTCACCGAGCTCAGGGCCACGTTCTCCTGCGTGTTGAGCAGGGTCTTGCAGACATCCAGAGGAGTGGTGGCAGCGG